>NW_026654068.1:0-9953 GCF_009828535.3 Hylobates moloch
TCATTTCATTTCATTTCATTTATTTCATCATTTCATCATTTCACTTCATTCCATCATTTCATTTCATATCATCATTTCATTTCAACATTTCATCTTTTCATTTCACTTCATCATTTCATCATTCACTACATCATTTCATTTCCTCATTTTGTCATTTCATTTCATCATTTCATTTCATTTCATCCTTTCATTTCATCATTTCATCTCATCATTTCAACCTTTCATTATTTCATCATTTCATCATTTCATTTCATCATCTCACTTCATCTCATCATTTCATTTCATCTCATCATTTCATTTCATCTCATCATTTTATTTAAAGTCATCATTTCATTTCATCATCATTTCATCATTTCGTTTCATTTCGTTTCATTATTTCATCATTTCATAATTTCACTTAATTTCCTCATTTCATTTCATCATTTCATATTATTTCTTCGTTTTCATCTTTTCATTTCATCATTTCACATCATTTCATTTCAGCATTTCATTGCATCATTTCATCATTTCATCATTTCATTTCATCATTCCATCATATCATTTCATTTCATCATTTCATCTCATCATTTCATCCTTTCATCATTTCATCTAATCATTTCATCTCATCATTTCATCACATCATATCACTTCATCATTTCACTCCATCTCATCATTTCATCATTTCATCTCATGATATCATTTCATCTCATCATTTCATCTCATGATTTCATCTGATCAATTCATTTCATCTTTCATCTCGTCATTCATTTCATTTCATCATTTCATGTCATCAATTCATCATTTCATTTCATTTCAATATTTCATCATTTCATCATTTTGTTTCATTTCATTCTATCATTTCATATCATTTCTTCATTTCATCATTTCATCATTTCACTGCATTTCATTTCATTTCATTTCCTCATTTCATTTCACCATTTCATTTCATCATTCCATTTCATCATTTCATTTCATTATTTCATTTCATCATTTCACTTCATCTCATCATTTCATCTCATGATTTCATTTCATCTCATTTCATCTTTTCATCTCGTCATTCATTTCATTTCATTTCATCAATTCATTTCATTTCATTATTTCATCATTTCACATCATCATTTCATCATTTCACTTCATTTTATCATTTCATTCCATCATTTCATATCATTTCATTTCATCATTCCATCATATCATTTCATTTCATCATTTCACCTCATCATTTCATCATTTCATCTCATCATTTCTCTTCATTTCATTTCATCATTTCACTTCATTTCCTCATTTAATTTCACCATTTCATCATTTCATCATTTCATTTCATCATTCCATTTCATCATTTCATTTCATCATTTCATCTCATCATTTCATTTCATTATTTCACTTCATCTCATCATTTAATCATTTCATCTCATCATTTCATTTCATCTTTTCATCTTGTCATTTCATTTAATCATTTCATTTCATTTCATCTTTTTATCTTGTAATATCATTTCACTTCATCATTTTATTTCAAGTCATCATTTCATCATTTCATTTCATTATTTCATCATTTCATTTCATTTCATCATTTCATATCATTTCTTCATTTCATCATTTCATCATTTCATTTCATCATTTCATTTCATTTCATCATTGCACTTCATCATTTCATTTCATCGTTTCATTTCATTTCCTCATTTAATTTCACCATTTCTTTTCATCATTTCATCTTTCCATTTCATCATTTCATCATTTCATTTCCTCATTTCATCTCATCATTTCATTTCATCATTTCATTTCATCTTATCATTTCATTTCATCATTTCCTTTCATTTCACCATTTCATTTCATCTCATCATTTTATTTCATCATTTCATTTCATTTCATCATTTCATTTCATCATTTCACCATTTCATTTCATCTCATCATTTCATCATTTTATTTCATCATTTCATTTCTTCATCATTCATCATTTCATTTCTTCATCATTTCATCATTTCGTTTCATCATTTCACCATTTCATTTCATTTCATCATTTCATTTCATTTCAGCGACACATGTGTTTAAGTGCTAATGTGATGCCCAGGAGACACCCTATTTCCCTTTGTAAAACACCTCCTTCAACAAAAGGCAACCTCTCACGGCTGGCTAAGTCTACAGGGATACCAGCCTCTCTTCAACCACCTAGTTTGATTTAGAAACCTAAACAGCACCTCAGTTTCATAAAAACCTAAAACATAAACACAACAATTGGTTGTAAGTGAGCCAACAGTTTCTTGTCTCTTTCTCTGCTCAAGGCTTAAGGCCCTGTCTCCCCAACTATGTTCAGTGGAAGAAAAGATCCCCTGGACAAATAAGTTTGAGAACCGTTGTTGCAGGACTTCTCAGAACCTTTAAAACACAAATCCTTATCCACAGGGATCTTCAGGAGGGAGATGGCTGATGTAGCACAACTTTCTTTCACAGGAGCATCTGGCAAAATACAGTATGACATACAGAAAGGCTGCATTGAGTCTTTTTAAGGGCCCGGGCCTTGATGGGGGTGGGGTAGGGGCTCTTCAGATAGCATCTAATGAGTAGGAACATTCCGGTTGCTTTTTTTTTCCTTATTGGCAAAACTGTGTGTGCACCAGGAAGGAAGCTGGTCTCCCTTATCCATATCAAAACTAAACCCAAATTAATCGGCTAAATTGGGACTCAACACCTCCAGTAGCCACGGGGAAGAAAGCCCCACCACACTTTAAAGTAGCTTACCTCATCATATTTGAGGAAAGCAAAACGCTTATGACCAGTATACTGCTAATAGAAGTCTACAGATAATGCTGTATGAAAATTATGTTTCCCAATCATAGCTGGCATAGTCCACATTTTGCATTACACTTTCCCCCCCGTTTTAAAGATTTAAACACAGGTCTTTTTCTCTTCTTTTTTTAAATTTTAATTATACAAACGGAGTCTCAGTATGTTGCCCAGGCTTGTCTTGAACTCCTGAGCTCAAGCGATACATCCGTCTCTGCCTCCCATTGTGCTGGGTTTACAGGCCTGAGACACTGTGCCCGGCCTTAAACACAAATATTAATTCATTCTTACAATTATCCTGAGGTTAGAAAAATGGAAGGGGAAGAAAAATGGCAAGCAGGTAGGCTGACTTTGGTTTCATTATTTGGAAGGACAGTTTGCTCGGTTAAAACACATTACTGCCCACAAAGACCAAGAAAACAGAAAAATACAGACCTATATAAATAGATTTTATATGACATAGCAGTTTGAATGGAGACTTTTTCAATGCAAATGACAAACAGCTGTGCTTGGGAATAAATGACAACGAATTTTTATATCTCATCAGCTGTCCTGAGAGCATGTCTCTACATCTCTACCTGCATTCTGGAATCAGGGAGAAAGCCAAAATGGACGACAAGACACTAGATCAGCCATGTCCAACCCTTTGACTACAAGGACTTTTCCGCCTATCTGTGATGGTGTGTAGCATGAAAATTATGCACAAACCTTTTTTTTTTTTTTTAAGCTCATCAGCTATGGTTAGCATTAGTGTATTTTATGTGTGGCCCAGGAGCATTCTTCTTCCAATGTGGCCCTGAGAAGCCAAAAGACTGGACACCTGTGCACTAGATCAAAAAGCTACTCCTTCTGGAAGCAACTGTAAAGAATTTCTGACATTATCTTGACATGAAAACCAATGGATAGTGAGACAGAATGCAAAATCTTCAAGAATTTTTCTTGTTTTTTTTTTTTTTTCTTTTGAGTCAAGGTCTTGCTCTGTGGCCCAGGCTGTAGTACACTGGTGACATCACAGCTAAGTGCAGGCTCAAGTGCTCCTCTTGCCTCAGCCACAGTAGTAGCTGGGACTACAGATGAGCACAAGCACCCCTGGTTAATATTTTATTATTTGTAGAGACGGGGTCTCACTATATTGTCCAGGTTGGTCTCAAACTCCTTGACTCAAGGGATCCAGGACAGGATAACAGGTGTGAGCCACCACACCTGGCCATGTGCATGAACTTTGAAGACAAACACAAGGTCCCACAAAAGTTAAGGTTTTCCCACCTAATTTCCAGGGGATCTTTTGGTGCAAGGATGAGAAGCCGTTAAAAGTACACAGACAACTCCAAAGATTCAAGACAGTTCATTCAGGTTGAGCCAGCCCACTGGGCAGACTGACCTTCAAGAAAGTCCCACCCATGACATACACCAGATGCCTCTCCAAGAATCTCTCCAGCCCTCAGGGTCCCTAAGGTACTGGACAGAGCCAGGAAAGCAAACCCATTTGCTTCTTCCTGCAGGAAACCCCTTGAGGTCAAAACCCCACAATCAGACGAGGATGGAGTGGCTCACCCTCAGTCAACAGGCCAGACTCAAGGTGGTATAATGTCTTAACCAAGGGTGTGGGCCTCCAGGTCTGACTCCCAATTCAGTGCTCCTTTAATAACCACTCTTTGTTAAATCTCCTTAAGAGGGGTTCCTGGCAAGTCAGTTCTCCCTCAGGCCTTCCGTTTCCTCACCTACAAGATGAGAGGGCTGGACCAGATGGAAATTCAGGGGTTAAGGGGATGTCCGCGCGCAGCCCACTCTTCCCAGGGGCCCCTCAAGCCTCCATCCAAGTTCCCACCACGCACCCGCCCCACAAATCCTGCCCAAGGTGAGGGCTGGTCCCAGGTCCTCCAGCTGCCTCATCAGCGAGTGCAGAAGAGAGGAAGCCACCAAGGTGGCGACTCGGGCTCAAGGATGAAACTCGGCCAGGAGTGAACTGGGGCGCGGAGGGAGGTGTCCGGGCCGCTCCTCGAGCCCAGCCTGTGTCCCCTACCCCCTTATCTCCACTGTCTGTATCTCCTGCTGGGTGAGGTCGTTGGGCACAGCGCACTTGGTGCGCAGCCCGAGGAGGCTGCCGATAGAGATGCCGATGAGTTTCTGGAGCTGCTGGCACTGCTGCACCGCCCGGCTGGCCGCGGCCCCTGCTCCTCCCTCCGCGGCCGCCGCATCACCCCTGTCACCGCCCTCCTTCTCTCCCATGGTCGCGGCGCACAGCGCAGCTCTATGCAGGCGGCGGTGGCTGAGGCAGGGAGCCTGGGGCGCGGGCGCCTAGGCAAGGAACCCGCAAGCCGGGAGAGCTGGACCAGGAGCGCCCCTCGCCACTGCCCGAACAAGGACGCCGGTGGAGCTGGCAGCCGAGTCTACCGCTCCTGCCCTCAGAGCCATGGCGGCAGGGGCAAAAAGCCGCGAAGGCCGGGGCAAAAAGCCGCGGAGGCCTGGGCAAAAAGCTGCAAAAAGCCGCAACCGCGAGGTAAAAAGCCGCGGCGGCGGGGGCAAAAAGCCGCGGCGGCGGGGGTAAAAAACGGCAAAAAGCCGCGGCACATAATGAAATATTTCCTTAAAAAAGAAAAAAGCACAGTAATTAAAAGGAAATATAGTTAATATTTTTCTCTCCATTAAGCATGCCATTAACTGAGTAAAAAATCAAGCTGCAATATGTAAACTACATTTTCTAAAACCATAAAGAAAATAAGAAATGAAAAGGGATTTGGGAAAAAAATCCAAAGCTACAGTCAACTACACAAAAAAAGCTTAGTCTCGTTAATCATTATGAAAATGCACATTGTAACTGAAATAAGATAAAACTACAATTCAAAGAGAAAGCCTAAAATTTCAACCCCCCAAAAATTCTGGGTTTTGGAGAGCTGGGATGGAATAGGGCTCCTAACCTAAAACAAAGAACCAAACTATCTTCAAAGTCATGACTTTATTTTTATAGCAACCAGGTTGCCAAGAACTGAGTCAAAATGTGAGGGAAAACAAGCACCTGCAAGGAGAAAGAGGACAGATGCACTTACATAGGACAGGTGCAAATAGACACCACTATGACAAGTAAAGCTGGAATAATCAAGAAATTCCTAAAGACAAAGTGGGGCTGGTCAGATTGGGAGACCGCTGACAGCTGCAGAAGTTGGGAAAGATCCATCACCTTGAAAACTTTTTCCCCACAAACCCACTCTGATCTCTCAAGCAATTGGTAAGGAATCCAAGAGAGTCTGTATATGATACAGATCAGGGAGAGCAGAACACTTGGGAGGTGACTAGGTCTTGGGGGCCGAACCCTTATGAATGGGATTAGTGCCTTTATAAAAGAAGCTCAATGGAGTTCTTGTGTGCCTTCCACTATGTGAGGACATAGAAAGAAGGCACCATCTATGAACCATGAAATGGGCTCTCATCAACACTGAATTTGTGAGCATCTTGACCGGAGATCTTACAGCCTCAAGAAGTGTGAAAAAAAAATCTGTTTTTTTTAGTCACCCAGTTTGTGTATTTTGTTGTAAGAGTCCAAATAGACCAAGATATTCCACTTAATATGTAGGGGAAGGTAACAAAAACTGCCACACTTAGAATACACCTGATGCTGAATCGCCACACTGACTTCCACAATGGTTGAACTAGTTTACAGTCCCACCAACAGTGTAGAAGTGTTCCTATTTCTCCACATCCTCTCCAGCACCTGTTGTTTCCTGACGTTTTAATGATGGCCATTCTAACTGGTGTGAGATGGTATCTCACTGTGGTTTTGATTTGCATTTCCCTGATGGCCAGTGATGATGAGCATTTTTTCATATGTTTTTTGGCTGCATAAATGTCTTCTTTTGAGAAGTGTCTGTTCATGTCCTTCACCCATTTTTTGATGGGGTTGTTTGTTTTTTTCTTGTAAATTTGTTTGAGTTCATTGTAGATTCTGGATATTAGCCCTTTGTCAGATGAGTAGGTTGCAAAATTTTTCTCCCATTCTGTGGTTGTCTGTTCACTCTGATGGTGGTTTCTTTTGCTGTGAAGAAGCTCTTTAGTTTAATTAGATCCCATTTGTCAATTTTGGCTTTTGTTGCCATTGCTTTTGGTGTTTTAGACATGAAGTCCTTGCCCACGCCTATGTCCTGAATGGTATTGCCTGGGTTGGTGGGACTGTAAACTAGTTCAACCATTGTGGAAGTCAGTGTGGCGATTCCTCAGGGATCTAGAACTAGAAATACCATTTGACCCAGCCATCCCATTTCTGGGTATATACCCAAAGGACTATAAATCATGCTGCTAGAAAGACACATGCATACGTATGTTTATTGTGGCACTATTCACAATAGCAAAGAGTTGGAACCAACCCAAATGTCCAACAACGATAGACTGGATTAAGAAAATGTGGCACATATACACCATGGAATACTATGCAGCCATAAAAAATGATGAGTTCGTGTCCTTTGTAGGGACATGGATGAAACTGGAAAACATCATTCTCAGTAAACTATCGCAAGGACAAAAAACCAAACACCGCATATTCTCACTCATAGGTGGGAATTGAACAATGAGAACTCATGGACACAGGAAGGGGAACATCACACTCCGGGGACTGTTGTGGGGTGGGGGGAGGGGGGAGAGAGAGCATTAGGAGATATACCTAATGCTAAGTGACGAGTTAATGGGTGCAGCAAAACAACGTGGCACATGGATACATATGTAACAAACCTGCACATTGTGCACATGTACCCTAAAACCTAAAGTATAATAATAAAAAAAATTAAAAAAAAAGAAAAGAAAACAGGAAAAACAAAACAAAACTTCTTTTGAAGGTGAAGGAGGAATATCACTGAGCTCAGCAACACAGCCAGGAAAAGAATAGAAGTGTGAGAAGCCTACATTCCTGAGACCCTGAGAAAAAGTACCTGCATAAGACTGAGATGAAATTACCCACCCTAGTTATAATTGAAATCCCAAAAACAAAAGAGGGAAAAATAATGGAGCAAAAGAAATATTTTTCAAAATAACTGCCGAAAATATTCTAAAAGAAGTGGCAGAAAACCAAACTTCAGATATAGGAAACTCAGAGAATGTCAAATAGAACAAAAATAAATATGAATTACATCTTAAAAAATCTTTAAAACATCAACTCTAAATTTTATATCTTGCTCCAAATATATAAATAAATAGGTTATAATCAAGCTATGGAGAAAGCCATATCATGGAAACACTAAAATAAAGCTGTGGAGGGACTACATTGATATTAGACACAGCAGAGTTCAGGACAAGAAATAGTATCAGAGATGAGAGATAATATATAATATAATAATCAATTCTCAAGAAGATGTAAACATCCTACTAATTAGGGTATGCAGCTAACAACAGAACCTCCAAATACATGAGGTAAAACATGAAAGAAATCAAAGTCGAACTAGAAAAATCCCAAATTATTCTTGCAGACTTCAACACTTTTGTCTTAGTAATGGACAGACTAGGCACAACTCAGTAATCATATGGAAGATAAGAACAACAATATCACCAACAAGACATCCAATCTTCAATGGCAGATACTCTTTCCTTTCAAGTGAAAAAAAAAAGAACAGTATGGCATATTCTCTAACAAACCCAGAATTTCTAATATTTGTGGTCTTCCTTCCTTCTTTACATCTTCCTTTCTCTTCTCTTCCCTTCCCTTGCCTTCTTCCTTCCTTTCTTTTCCTCTTTCTTTTCTTTTCTTTTTTCTTTTCTTTTCTTTCTTTTTTCTCTTTTTTTCCTTCCTTCTTTCTTTCCTCTTATTCTTCCTTCCCCCCTCCCTCCCTTCCTTTCTCCCTCCCTTCTTTTCTTCCTTCTTTTCTCTTATTCTTTCTTTCTCACTTTCTTGCTTTCTTTCCTTTTTTCTCCCTTCCTCACTCCCTCCTTTTCTTCCTTCCTCTCTCCCTTCCTTTCCTTTTTCCTTCCTTCCTTCGTTACTTCCTTCCTTCTCCTCTTTATTTTCTGTTTCTTTGCCTTCCTCCCTTTTACCATTCTCTCTTCCTCCTTTCCTTCCTCCCTTTCTCCTTTTCTTTCTTTCTCTTCCTTTCTTATTTCTTTTTCTTTCTTTCTGTGTTCTTGCTTTCTTTTTCCTCCCTTCCTGCCTTTCTCCCTTCCTCTCTCCCTCCCATCCTTCCTTCTCTCATTTCCTCCTTCTTTTCTTCCTTTTTTCTTTCTTTCTTTCGTTCCTTCTTTCCTTCCTTCTTTTTACTTTCTTTACTTTATTTCTCTTTACTACAATTCATATTATTTAAAAAAAATTGAGAGGGAGGCAGAAAAATAAAGAACACTTTAATCTGCAGGTAAATAGATTATGTCTGCTGTAGACAAAACAATGGCCTCCCAAAAATGTTCATGTCCTAATTCCCAGAGTCTAACATACAAATATGTTAGGTTGCATGGCAGTGGGAAATTAGATTTCAAGTTGTGGAAAATGAAATATCTTCACATAAAAACTAGACAGAAGCACTCTGAGAAATTTCTTTGTGGTATTTGCATTCATCTCACAGACTTGAACATTTCTTTTGATTGAGTAGTTTTGAAACACTTTTTAGAATCTGCAAGTGACATTTTGAGCACTTTGAGGCCTATTGAGGAAAAAGAAATATCTTCACATAAAACCTAAACAGAAGCACTATGAGACACTTCTCTGTGGTGTTTGCATTCATCTCACAGAGATGAACCTTTCTTTTAATTGAGAAGTTTTGAAACACTCTTTATGTAGAATCTGCAAGTGGACATTTGGAGAGCTTTTGAGGCCTGTTGTGGAAAAGGAAATACCTTCACATAAAAACTAGACAGAAGCATTCTGAGAAACTTCTTAGTGGTGGGTCCATTCATCTCACAAAATTGAACCTTTCTTTTGATTGAGCAGTTTTGAAACACTCTTTATATAGAATCTTCAAGTGGACATTTGGAGCGCTTTGTGGCGTATTGTGGAAAAGGAAATATCTTCACATAACAACTAGACAGAAGCATCCTGAGAAACTTCTTTGTGGTGTGTGCATTCATCTCACTGAGTTGAACCTTTCTTTTGATTGCGCAGTTTTGAAACACTCTCTTTGTATGATCTGGAAGTGGACATTTGGAGTGCTTTGAGGCCTGTTGTGGAAAAGGAAACATTTTCACAAAAAACTAGACAGAATCATTCTGAGAAACTTCTTTCTGTTGTGTGC
>NW_026654069.1:0-9692 GCF_009828535.3 Hylobates moloch
GTCCTATATTGGAAAAAGGAATATCTTCAAATAAAAACTACACAGAAGCATTCTGTGAAACTTCTTTCTGATCTGTACAATCATCTCTCTGAGTTGAACCTTTCTTTTGATTGAGCTGTTTTGAAACACTCTTTTTGCAGAATTTGCAAGTGGATATTTGGAGAATATTGAGGTCTACAGTGAAAAACGAAATATCTTTCATTAAAACTACACAGAAGAATTCTGTGAAACTTCTTGCTGATCTGTGCATTCATCTAACATAGTAGAACTTTTCTTTTGATTGGGCAGTTTTGAAACACTCTTTTTGTAGAATCTGCAAGTGGACATTTGCAGCGCTCTGAGGCCTATCATGGAAAATGGAATATCTTCAAATTAAAACTACACAGAAGCGTTCTGTGAAACTTCTTTCTGATCTGTGCATTCACCCAACAGATTTGAAGTTTTCTTTTGACTGATATGTTTTGAAACACACTTTTTGTTGAATCTGCAAGTGGACATTTGGAGAACATTGAGGCCTACGGTGAAAAACGAAATATCTTCCCATAAAAACTACACAGAAGCATTCAGTGATACTTCTTTCTCATCTGTGCATTCATCTAACAGAGTTGAAACTTTCTTCTGATTGAGCTGTTTTGAAATAATCTTTTTGTATAATCTGCAAGTGGACATTTTGAGAACATTGAGGCCTACGGTGAAAAACTAAATAACTTCCCATAAAAAACTACACAGAAACATTCTGTGAATCTTCTTTCTAATCTGTGCATTCATCTAAAAGAGTTTAACTTTTCTTTTGATTGCGCAGTTTTGAAACACACTTTTTGTAGAATCTGCAAGTGGACATTTGGAGAAATTTGAGGCCTACGGTGAAAAACGTAATATCTACCCATAAACCTACACAGAAGCATTCTGTGAAACTTGTTTCTGATCTGTGCATTCATCTAACAGAGTTGAACCTTTCTTATGATTGGGGAGTTTTGAAACACTCTTTTTGTAGAATCTGTAAGTGGACATTTTGAGAACGTTGAGGCCTATGTTTAAAAACGAAATATCTTCCCATAAAAAGTACATAGAAGTATTCTGTGAAACTCCCTTCTTTTCTGTACTTTCATCTCACAGAGTTGAATCTTTCTTTTGATTGAACAGCTCTGAAACACACTTTTTGTAGAATCTGCAAGACGACATTTGGAGAACATTGAGGCCTATAGTGAAAAACGAAATATCTCCAACTAAACGCTACACAGAAGCATTCTGTGAAACTTTTCTGTGTTCTGTGCATTCCTCTAACAGAGTTGAAACTTTCTTTTGATTGAGCTGTTTGAAACACTCTTTTTGTAGAATCTGCAAGTGGACATTTGGAGAACATTGAGGCCTATGTTGAAAAACGAAATATCTTCAAATAAAAACTACACAGAAGCATTCTGTGAAACTTCTTTCTATTCTGTGTTTTCATCTCACAGAGTTGAAACTTTCTTTTGATTGAGCAGTTTGGAAACCCACTTTTTGTAGAATCTGTAAGTGGAGATTTGGAGAAATTTGAGGCCTATGGTGAAAAACGTAACATCTTCCCATAAAAACTACACAGAAGCATTCTGTGAAACTTTTCTCTGTTCTGTGCATTCATCTAACAGAGTTGAACCTTTCTTTTGATAGAGCTGTTTTGAAACCCTCTTTTTGTAGAATCTCCAAGTAGACATTTGGAGAACATTGAGGCCTGTGGTGAAAAATGAAATATCTTCCCATAAAAAGTACATAGAAGTATTCTGTGAAACTTCTCTCTTTTCTTTGCTTTCATCTCACAGAGTTAAATCTTTCTTTTGATTGAGCATCTCTGAAACACTCTTTTTGTAGAATCTGCAAGAGAATATTTGGAGAATATTGAGGCCTATAGTGAAAAATGAAAAATCTTCAACTAAACACTACACAGAAAAATTCTGTGAAACTTTTCTGTGTTCTATGCATTCATCTAACATACTTGAACCTTTCTTTTGATTGAGCTGTTTTGAAACACTCTTTTTGTAGAATCTGCAAGTGAACATTTGGAGAACAGTGAGGCCTATGGTGAAAAACAAAATATCTTCCCATAAAAACTACACAGAAGCATTCTGTGAAACTTCTTTCTGTTCTGTGCTTTCATCTCACAGAGTAGAACCTTTCTTTTGATTGAGAAGTTTTGAAACACACTTTTTGTAGAATCTGCAAGTGGACATTTGGAGAAATTTGATGCCTTTGGTGAAAAACGTAATATCTTCCCATAAAAACTACACAGAAGCATTCTGTGAAACTTGTTTCTGATCTGTGCATTCATCTAACAAAGTTGAAACTTTCTTTTGATTGAGATGTTTTCAAACCCTCTTTTTGTAGAATCTCCAAGTGGACATTTGGAGAACATTGAAGCCTACGGTGAAAAATGAAATATCTTCCCATAAAAACTACACAGAAGAATTATGTGAAACTTATTTCTGATATGTTCATTCATCTAGCAGAATTGAACATTTGTTTTGATTAAGCTCTTTTGAAACACTCTGTTCATAGAATATGCAAGTGGACAATTAGAGAACATTGAGGCCAACGGTGAAAAACATAATATCTTCCCATAAAAACTACACAGAAACATTCTGTGAAACTTTTCTCTATTCTGTGCATTCGACTAACAGAGTTGAACTTTTCTTTTGATAGAGCTGTTTTGAAACACTCTTTTTGTAGAATCTGCAAGTGGATATTTGGAGAACATTGAGGCCTAAAGTGAAAAACGAAATATCTTCCCATAAAAACTACACAGAAGAATTCTGTGAAACTTCTTTCTGATCTGTTCATTCATCTAGCTGAGTTGAACATTTGTTTTGATTAAGCTATTTTGAAACACTCTGTTCGTAGAATATACAAGTGGACAATTAGAGAACATTGAGGCCAACGGTGAAAAACATAATATCTTCCCATAAAAACTACACAGAAGCATTCTGTGAAACTTTTCTCTATTCTGTGCATTCACCTAACAGAGTTGAACCTTTCTTTTGATAAAGCTGTTTTGAAACACTCTTTTTGTAGAATCTGCAAGTGGATATTTGGAGAACATTGAGGCCTAAAGTGAAAAACCAAGTATCTTCCCATAAAAGCTACACAGAAGCATTCTGTGAAACTTCTTTCTATTCTGTGCATTCATCTCACAGAGTTGAACCTTTCTTTTTATTGAGCAGTTTTGAAACACTCTTTTTGTAGAATCTGCAAGTGGAAATTTGGAGCGCTTTGAGGCCTACCAAGGAAAAAGGAATATCTTCAAATAAAAACTACACAGAAGCATTCTGGGAAACATCTTTCTGATCTGTGCGTATATCTAACAGAGTTGAACATTTCTTTTAATTGTTCTGTTTTGAAACACTGTTGATGTAGAATCTCGCAGTGGACATTTGGACAACTTTGGGGCCTATGGCGAAAAATGAAATATCTTCCCATAAAAACTACACAGAAGTATTCTGCGAAACTTCTTTCTATTCTTTGCATTCATTTCACAGATTAGAAATATTCTTTTGACTGAGCAGTTTTGAATCATTCTTTTCGTAGAATCTACAAGTGGACATTTGGAGAATTTTGAGGTCTACAGTAAAAAATGTAATATCTTAGCATAAAAACTATACAGAATAATTCTGTAAAATCCTTTCTGATCTGTGCATTCATCTAACAGAGTTGAAAATTTCTTTTGATTGAGCTGTTTTGAAACTCTCTTTTTGTAGAATATGCAAGTGGACATTTGGAGAACATTGAAGTCTACAGTCAAAAACGTACTAACTTCCAATAAAAACTGCACAGAAGCATTCTGTGAAACTTCTTTCTATTCTGTGCATTCACCTCAGAGATTAGAACTTTCTTTTTATTGAGCAGTTTTGAAACACACTTTTATAGAATCTCCAAATGGACATTTGGGGAACATTGTGGCCTATGGTGAAAAACGAAATATCTTCCAATGAAAACTACACAGAAACTTTCTGTGAAACTTCTTCCTGATCTGTGCATTCATCTAACAGAGTTGAAGGTTTCTTTTGATTGAACTGTTTTGAAGCACTCTTTTCAGAGAATCTGCAAGTGGATATTGGGAGAACATTGAAGCCAATGGGGAAAAGCGTAATATCTTCCCATAAAAACTACACAGAAGCATTCTGTGAAACTTTCCTCTGTTCTGTGCATTCATTTAACAGAATTAAACATTTCTTTTGATTGAGCTGTATTGAAACACTCTTTTTGTAGAATGTGCAAGTGGACATTTGCAGAATATTGAGTCCTATGGTGAAAAACGAAATATCTTCCCATAAAAACAATACAGAAGCATTCTGTGAAACTTATTTCTATTCTGTGCATTCATCTCACAGAGTAGAAGCTTTCTTTTGATGGAGCAGTTTGAAATACTCCTTTTGTAGAATGTGCAGGCAGACATTTCAAGCGCTTTCAGGCCTATTGTGGAAAAAGGAATACTTCAAATTAAAACTACACAGAAGCATTCTGTGAAACTTCTTTCAGATCTGTGCATTCATCTAACAGAGTTGAACCATTCTTTGATTGAGCTGTTTTGAAACACTCATTTGTGGAATCTGCAAGTGGGTATTTGGAGAATATTGAGGCCTACAGTGAAAAATGAAATATCTTCCCATAAAAACTAAACAGAAGAATTCTGTGAAACTTCGTTCTATTCAGATAATTCACCTGACATAGTAGACCCTTTCTTTTCATCGAGCAGTTTAGAAACACTCTTTTTGTAGAATCCGCAAGTGGACATTTGCAGTGCTTTGAGGCCTGTCGTGGAAAAAGGAATATCTTCAAATAAAAACTACACAGAAGCATTCTGTGAAATTACTTTCTGATCTGTGCATTCATCTAACAGAGTGCAAACTTTCTTATGATTGAACTGTTTTGAAACACACTTTTTGTAGAATCTGGAAGTGCAAATTTGGAGAACATCGAGGCCTAGAGTGAAAAATGAAATATCTTCCCATAAAAACTACACAGATGCATAGTGCGAAACTTCTTTCTATTCGGTGCATTTATCTCACAGAGTTGAAATTTCTTTTGATTGAGCAGTTTTGAAACACTCTTTTTGTATAATCTGCAAGTGGACATTTGGAGAACTTGGAGGCCTATAGTGAAATACAAAATATCTTCAAGTAAAAACCATACCAAACATTTTGTGAAACTTCTTTCTGATCTGTGCATTCATCTAACAGAGTTGAAATTTTCTTTTGATTGAGCTGTTTTGAAACACTCTTTTTTAGAATCTGAAAGTGGACATTTGGAGAACATTGGGGCGTATACTGAAAAACGAAATATCTTCCCATAAAAACTTCACAAAATCATTATGTGAAACTTCTTTATGATCTTTGCATTCATTCAACTGAGTTGAACCTTTCTTTTGATTGATCTGTTTTGAAACACTCTTTTTGTAGAATCTACAATTGGACATTTGGAGAACATTGAGGCCTATGGTGAAAACCGGAATATCTTCCCATAAAAACTACAAAGAAGCATTCTGTGAAAATTCTTTCTATTCTGTGCATTCACCTCATAGAACAGAAACTTTCTTTTAATTTAGCAGTTTTGAATCACTCTTTTTGTAGAATTTGCAAGGGGGTATTTGGAGACCTTTGAGGCCTGTGGTGAATAATGAAAATTCTTCCCATAAAAACTACACAGAAGCATTCAGTGAAGCTTTCAGCTATTCTGTACTTTCATCTAACAGAGTTGAAACTTTTTTTGATTGAGCTGTTTTGGAACACACTTTTTGTAGAATCTGCATGTGGAAATTTGGAGCGCATTCAGGCCTATCGTGGAAACAGGAATATCTTCAAATAAACACTACACAGAAGCATTCTGTGAAACTTCTTTCAGATCTGTGCATTCACCTAACAGAGTTAAACCTTTGTTTTGACTGAGCTGTTTTGAAACACTCTTTTTGTAGAATCGGCAGGTGGATATTAGGAGAACATTGAGGCCTACGTAGAAAAAAAATATCATCCCAGAAAAACGACACTGAAGTATTCTGTGAAACTTCTTTCTGTTCTCTGCATTCACCTCACAGAGTAGAGACTTTCTTTTCAGTGGGTTGTTTTGAAACACTCTTTTTGTAGAATCTGCAAGTGGACATTTGGAGCGCTTGGAGACCTATCGTGGAAAAAGGAATATCTTCAAATAAAAACTACACAGAAGCGTTCTGTGAAACTCCTTTCTGATCTGTGCATTCACCTAACGAAGTTGAACCTTTCTTTTTATTGATCTGTTTTGTAACACTCTTTTTGTAGAATCTGCAAGTGGACATTTGCAGAATATTGAGGCCTATGGTGAAAATTGAAATATCTTCTCATAAAAACGACACAGAAGCATTCTGTGAAACTTCGTTCTGATCTGTGCATTCATCTAACAGAGTTGAACCTTTCTTTTGATTGAGCTTTTTTGAAACACACTTTTTGTAGAATCTGCAATTGGACATTTGGCGAACATTGAGGCCTACGATGAAAAACGTTATATCTTCCCATAAAAACTAAAAAGAAGCATTCTGTGAAACTTCTTTCGAATCTGTACATTCATCTAACAGAGTTGAAAGTTTCTTTTGATTGCACAGTTTTGAGACACTGTTATTACATAATCTGCAAGTGGATATTAGGATGACATTGAAGCCTATGGTGAAAAACGAAATATCTTCCCATAAAAACTACACAGAAGCCTTCTGTGAAAATTTTCTCTGTTCCGTGCATTCATCTAATAGAGTTGAAACTTTCTTTTGATTGAGCTGTTTTGGAACACTCTTTTTGTAGAATCTGCAAGTGGACATTCTAAGCGCTTTGAGGCCTATCTTGGAAAAAGGAATATCTTCAAATAAACACTACACAGAAGCATCCTGTGAAACTTCTTTGTGATCTCTGCATTCATCTAACAGCATTGAAACTTTGTTTTGATTGAGCTGCTTTGAAACACTCTTTTTGTAGGATCTGCAAGTGGACATTTGGAGAACATTGAGGCCTTCGGTGAAAAATTAAATATATTCTCGTAAAAAGTGCACAGAAGCATTCTGTGAAACTTCTTTCCATTCTGTGCATTCACCTCACGGAGTAGAAACTTTATTTTGATTGAGCAGTTTTGAAACACTTTTTTTGTAGCATCTGCAAGTGGACATTTGGAACGCTTTGAGGCCTATCATGGAAAAAGAAATATCTTCAAATATAAACTACACAGAAGCATACTGTGCAACGTCTTTCTGATCTGTGCATTCGTCTAACAGAGTTGAACATTTCTTTTGATTGAGCTGTTTTGTAACACTCTTTTTGTAGAATCTGCAAGTGGACATTTGCAGAACATTGAAGCCTACGGTGAAAAATGAAATATCTTCCCATAAAAACTACACAGAAGCATTCTGTGAAACATTTTTCTATTCTTTGCATTCATCTCACAGAATTGAAGTTTCTTTTGACTGAGCAGTTTTGAAGCACTCTTTTTGTAGAATCTGCAAGTGGATGTTTGCAGAACATTGAGGCCTACAGTGAAAAATGAAATATCTTCCCATAAAAACTACACAGAAGCATTCTGTGAAACTTCTTTCTAACCTTTCATTCATCTCACAGAGTTGAACCTTTCTTTTGATTGAGCTGTTTTAAAACACTCTTTTGTAGAATACCAAGTGGACATTTTGAGAACATGGAGGCCAATGGTGAAAAACATAATATCTTCTGATAAAAACTACACAGAAGCAATCTGTGAAACTTCTTTCTAATCTGTGCATTCATCTAACAGAATTTAAAATTTCTTTTGATTGCGCACTATTGAAACACTCTTATTGTAGAATCTGCAATTGGACATTTTGAGAACATAGAGGCCTATGGTGAAAAACGAAATATCTTCCCATGAAAACTACACAGAAGCATTCTGTGAAACTTCTTCCTGATCTGTGCATTCATCTAACAGATTTGAATCTTTCTTTTGATTAAGCGGTTTTGAAACACCCTTTTTGTAGAATCTGCAAGTGGACATTTGGGTAACATTGAGGCCTATAGTGAAAAATGAAATATCTTTCCATAAAAACTACACTGAAGCATTCTGTGAAACTTTCTCTGTTTTGTGCATTCATCTAACAGAGTTGAAACTTTCTTTTGATTGTGCTTTTTGAAACACTGTTTTTGTAGAATCTGCAAGTGGACATTTGGAGAACATTCAGGCCTTCGGTGAGAAATGAAATATCTTCCCATAAAAGCTACACAGAAGTATTCTGTGAAACTTCTTTCTGTTCTGTGCATTCATCTCACAGAATAGAACCTTTCTTCTGATTCAGGAGTTTTGAAACATTCTTTTTATTGAATCTGCAAGTGGATATTTGGAGCGCTTTGAGGCCTATGGTGGAAAAAGGAATATCTTCAAATATAAAGTACACAGAAGCATTCTGTGAAACTTGTTTCTGGTCTTTGCATTCATCTAACAGAGTTCAACATTTCTTTTGTTTGATGTGTTTTGCAACAGTCTTGTTTTAGTATCTGCATGTGGACATTTCGATAACACTTAGGCCTATAGTGAAAAATGAAATATCTTCCAATAAAAACTACACAGAAGGATTCTGTGAAACTTTTCTCTGTTCTGTGCATTCATCTAACAGAGTTGAACCTTTCTGGTGATTGAGCTGTTTTGAATCACTCTTTTTGTAGAATCTGTAAATGGACATTTGGAGAACATTGAGGCCTACTTTGATAAACGAATTATCTTCCCATAAAAACCACACAGAAGCATTCTGTAAAACTTCTTTCTATTCAGTGCATTCATCTCACGGAGTTGAACCTTTCTTTAGATTGAGCAGTTTTGAAACACTCTTTTTGTAGGATCTGCAAGTGGACATTTGGAGATCATTGAGGCCTATGAGGAAAAACGAAATATCTTCAAGCAAAAACTGCACAGAAGCATTCTGTGACACTTCTTTCAGATCTGTGCCTTCATCTAACAGAGTTAAACCTTTCTTTTGATTGAGCTGTTTTGAAACACTCTTTTTGTAGAATCTGCAAGTGGACATTTGGAGAACATTGATGCCTATGGTGAAAAACGTAATTTCTTCCCATAAAAACTACACAGAAGCATTCTGTGGAACTTCTTTCTGATCTGCGCATTCATCTAACAGGGTTCAACCTTTCTTTTGATCGAGATGCATTGAAACATTCTTTTTGTAGAATCTTCAATTGTACATTTGGCGAACATTGAGGCCTAATTAGAAAAACGATATATCTTCCCATAAAAACTGTACCGAAGCATTCTGTGAAACTTCTTTCTATTCTGTGGAGTGGAGTGGAGTGGTTTCTAGTGGAAAAGAATGGAATGGAATGGAATGGAATGGAATGGAATGGAATGGAATGGAAAGAATGGAATGAAATGGATTGGAATGGGAGAGATTCGAATGGAATGGAAAGCGCTGGAATGAAATGGCATGCAAAGCAATGCGAAAGATTGGAATGGAACAAAGTGCAGTGGAGTGCAGTGGAATGAAATGGAGAAGAAGGGAAGGGAATGGAGTGGAGCGGAGTGGAGTGCAATGGAATGGAATGGAGAAAAGTGCAGTGGAGTGTAGTGTCATTGAATGGAGAAGAAAGGAAGGCAGTGCAGTGGAGTGGAATGGAATGAAATGGAATGCAATGGAATGGAATGGAATGGAATAGAATGAAATAGAACGGAGTCAAATGGAA
>NW_026654069.1:9702-9952 GCF_009828535.3 Hylobates moloch
TTGAATGGAATGGAATGGAATGAAATGGAATGGAAAGGAATGGAGTGGATTGCAATATACACGAAAGGGAATTAATGGAATGCAGTTGTGTGGAGCGGAGTGGAGTGCAGAAGAGTGGTATTGAATTGAATGGAACGGAAAGGAATCGATTTGAGTGGAATCGAGTGGATTCTATTGGAAAAGAATGGAATGCAATGGAATGGAATGGAATGGAATGGAATGGAATGGAATGGAATGGAATGGAATGGAA
>NW_026654070.1:0-9950 GCF_009828535.3 Hylobates moloch
AAGGTTACTAAAAATTAAAAGTTCTTAAGGTATGTAGTTCTGTATACAAAATGTACAAAAAACAATTTTTATATCAAAAAATTTTGTGTGGTCTGAGTGATAAATATATTTTTATCCTAAAATAAAATGATTGGTTGCCTTAGTATAAAAAAATAGTTTAGCCCAGGTGCGGTGGCTCAGGCCTGTAATCTCAGCACTTTGGGAGGCAGAGGTGGGCGGTTCCTGATGTCAAGAGATTGAGACCATCCTGAACAACATGGTGAAATTCTGACTCTACTAAAAATACAAAAATGAGCTGGGCGTGGTGACTTGCCTGTAGTTTCAGCTATTTGGGAGGCTGAGGCAGGAGGAGGTCGAACTACTGACCCCATGCACCCACCTGGCAAAGAGGAGACTACAAAATGGCCATGCCACCTGAATATGCCAAATCTTGTCTGATCTCAGAAGTTAAACAGGGTCAGGCTTGGTTAGTACTTGGATTGGAGTCCAATATAAAAATGAAAAATTATAGGACTAAGACTGGGGGTAAAAACACGATGGAATGTCTACGCACATTGTTGACATTTATGAAGGATGAGCCTTGGGAAGGGAGTCTTATATATGATCAGATTGGTTGGGATTGAAAAGAAATGGTTTATCAATTTTTCTAAAAAGCGAACATTTAGTGTCAAGGGTGAACTGAAGCAGGGTGAGTCTGCTCCTCTAGGTTTGAAATAGGTTTTCTTAACAGGTTGATCTATTTTTCTTTATCTTTTAAATAATCAGTCTAAAAAAATGGGGATTTTCTTTTAAGATAGTTTCTTAACTGCATTTATTAGGTTTTTGTTTTTGTTTTGTTTTCTGAGACGGAGTCTCACTCTGTCGCCCAGGCTGGAGTGCAGTGGTGCGATCCAGCCACTGCAGTGAGCAAGGTTGCTCACTGTAACCTCCATCTCCCAGGTTCGAGTGATTCTACTGCCTCAGCCTCCTGAGTAGCTTGGATTACAGGTGCCCACCACTACGCCCGGCTAATTTTTGTGTTTTTAGTACAGACGGGGTTTCACCATGTTGGCCAGGCTGGTATCCAACTCCTGACCTCAAGTGATCTGCCTGCCTTGGCATCCCAAAGTCCTGGGATTACAGGCCTAAGCCACTGTACTCAGCTATAATTAGCAATTGTTTAGTAAATTTAGTTTGTACAATGGTTTTGAACGAGGATCCCAAGCCTAGGGGCCACCAGCTAAACAAATCTAAAGACTATGGGGCAATTGAATGAGACCTCTTATAGTCTTTGAGTAGCATATTAGGACTGGGTTGAAGTAAAGCAGAGTGCCAACTCTATAAAAGGGACCACTAGGTGAAGGAAAGGATTTGGAGGTCAGGTTCTGTCAAGTGAAAAATGTAGACATTCAGGGGGTAAGAGTCTCATTGTGATAGGAAGACTTATTCTGGCATCTTAGGAAAAACTGTCTACAGTGTGGAAACATCAACTTCTCATCCTGATTTGTCATTCAAATGTCTCTGGTTATGGCATTGGACAGTTTGGTGGACTTTTTGTGTGGTCCATACATCAAGCACAAGACTTGTTCTTTAAAATTTATGCAGTTTTACCTTATAAGACTTGTAAATCAAAAATAAAATCCTAAGCCCCCTGCCCCCAACCATCTGAATAGACGTCCTCCTAAGCCAGGGCTCTTTTAAAATTTAACTGGAGAGACGGTTTCAGGCCATGACAGGAAGTGGGGGTCAGGCATGCCTCATTATACCTCTCTGGCATCAACATCAACACAGACTTGAAGCGTGATAAGAAACATGTTGGCCGCGCCTGGTGGCGCACCCCTGTAATCCCAGCACTTTAGGGGGCTGAGGAGGGCGGATCACGAGGTCAGGAGATCAACACCATCCCGGTTAACACAGTGAAACCCCGTCTCTACTAAAAATACAAAAAAAATTAGCTGGGCGTAGTGGCACGCGCCTGTAGTCTCAGCTACTCAGGAGGCTCAGGCAGGAGAATCGCTTGAACCCAGGAGCCGGAGGTTGCAGTGAGCGGAGAAGGAGCCACTGCACTCTAGCCTGGCGACATAGCGAGACTCCATCTCAAAAAAAAAAAAAATGTTACAACCTGTTCTCTCTGGAGCATAGTACCTGAAGGCTTCCTCTGCAAATAAGAACTTAAAAAAAACTAAGAACGACTCACTTCACATAATCAACTCTTACAACGATTAAAGCAGAGTCCTGCTTAGCAACGCACAAAAATTCTCCTTTGTGATCCATTCATTTTACTGCTGTTGACTTTCTTGCTTTTGCTTTCAGACAGAGACACTCTCCTTTGACCAAACTTGAATCGGGCTCCTTTTGAGTCCTGTTTCTGACTAGGTCCCAACCTCAGGCTCTGTCCTTCATCCAGGGACTCTGCCCATTTAGCCTGTTTCAGCAAAAATCCTGTCAAGTCAGTTTAGCCAGAATCCCCCTGCACCTGAGGCTTCCTCCAAGTAATTTCCCATCTTCTGACCCCCTGCTCCTACTCCCTGACTACAAATCCCCACTTGTCCTTGGAGGAGTTGAAGTCGATCCTAATATCACTCTCCCACCACAAGACCCCATTGCAGTGGTCCCTGTGCCTATCACAGTAGTCCCCCCTCTGAGTAAAGTCGTCCTTACAATCTTTCTTTTACTTTCAGAGACAAAGTCTCACTCTGTCACTCAGGCTGGAGTGCAGTGACCCAATCCTAGCTCACTGCAGCCTCAAACTCCAGAGCCCAAGCAACCTTCCTGCCCCAGCCTCCCCAGTAGCTGGGACTACAGATACACACTACCACACCCAGGTATTTTTTTTTTTAATTATCTACAGAACCAGGAACTTGATATGTCTGTCTAATTTTTGTATTTTTTGTAGAGAGGGGGTTTTGTCACGTTGTCCAGGTTGGTCTTGAATTCCTGGGCTCAACCAATCCTCTTGCCTTGGGCTCCCAAAGTCCTGGGATTACAGGCATGAGCCACTGCAGCTGGCCCTTCCTTACAGAGTTTAGTAAGTGCAATAAATATTTGTTTGCTTTAACATTTCCCTGTGTCTTCAATCTCCTGAAGTGTTATATGCCTGACATTGCCTTACTCCACCAAATATAGAAATTCCTTTCTTTCACTGGGTGCAGTGGCTTACCCCTATAATCCCAGCACATTGGGAGGCCAAGGCGGGCAGATCACCTCAGGTCAGGAGTTCGAGATCAGCGTGGCCAACATGGTGAAACCCCATCTCTACTAAAACTACAAAAATTAGCCTGGTGCGGTGGTGTGTGCCTGTAGCCCCAGCTACTCAGGAGGCTGAGGAGGAGAATTGCTTGAAACTGGGAGGCAGATCACGCCACTGCACTCCAGCCTGAGCGACAAAGCGAGACTCTCTCAAAAAAAAAAAAAATCCTTTCGTTCAACACTTTGGAGTTATTACACTATTGTATCCTTGCCTCCAGTGTGGTGTTTGAGAGACCCGATGAAGGTTTAAATATTTTTCCTTTGTAAGTAACCTGCTATTTCTCTCAGATAATTTAAAAAATATTTTTTCTTTGTCTTTCACAATTTTTTATTTCACTGTTCCTGTGTGTATGTATGTGCGTTTGTACGATGACCCCTTTAAATCTTAAGACATTTGTCTAAATCTGAGAAATTCTCATTCATTACTTTTTTAAGTACACTGTCCTTTTTAATGACTATACTCTGTTTTCATAAGGCTGCTACTAGACGTGTTTCAACATTTATTCTTCTGTCCTCCCTATTAATTAACTTTTCTTTCATTTACTTCATCTCTATCCATTACCGATTACTTTTATGAATTCCTTAGACTCACTTCCTCAGCTCAGTAATTGCTTTTTCAACTATATCCATTTTAATATACAATCTATTTCACTGAATTATTTATTTGAGCAATTAATGTTTTCATATCCAATCTATCCAATAGGTTTTCTTTTTGTTTATTTATTTGAGATGGAGTCTTGTTCTTTCACCCAGGCTGGAGTGCAGTGACTCCGTCTTGGCTCACTGCAGCTCTGCCTCCTGAGTCCAAGCAATTCTCCTGCCTCAGCCCCTTGAATAGCTGGGACCACAGGCGTGTGACACTATGCCAGGCGAATTTTGCATTTTGAGTAGAGACAGCGTTTCACCATGTTGGCCAGGCTGGTCTTGAAATCCTGACCTCAGGTGAGCCGCCCACCTCAGCCTCTCAAAGTGCTGGGATTACAGGCGTGAGCCACTGTGCCCGGTCTTTTTTTTTTTTAAAGTTTCACTATTGTTGCCCAGGCTGAAGTGCAATGGTATGGTCTCACATCACTGCAACCCTCCACCTCCCAGGTTCAAGTGATTCTCCTGCCCCAGCCTCCTGAGTAGCTGGGGTTACAGGCATGCACCACGACGCACAGCTAATTTTAGTAGAGATGGGGTTTCGCCATGTTGGCCAGGCTGGTCTCAAACTCCTGACCTCAGGTTATCCTCCCCCCTCTGCCTTCCAAAGTACTGGGATTACAGGCATGAGCCACCGCACCTGGCCTATCCCATAGTTTTTCTATATAACTCTTTGTTCCTGGGAAGGTGTGTCAGCCTAGACACTCCACGTGAGTTTCAGGGTTTCTGGATTGGTAAGTCATAGAATACGGAGCCTCTAGAGCTGAGCTGAGCCAATTCTTTCCAGTCCCTAGCCTCTGAGCCCCCAGAGACCCTTACAGGATTTCTGCCTTACAGCGTGGAGGGAGTCTACGGGTGGATGATATTGGTTGTAATCGCCCAGCTCAGAGGGCAGAGGGACAGGTAGGAAAGGAATGTTCAGTTACTGGCCAGCTTTGATGAGTCTGCACTTTTTCTAGGAGCTTCCCAAGCCCCTTATTCTTTAATGTTATCAGGCCACTTTGGGCTAGCACTGGGCCAGCCCTGCCAAGTGTCTGCTCTATATGTTTACAGAACAGGTAATAAGCCATCCAGAAAACAAGGAGAAAAAAAGAATGCAACTTAGAAAGCTCCACCTGGACTGATCCTCCATCTGTGGCCTCTGACCTTTTCCCACTCTAAGCCATCTCATCCCCCAGTGGGGCCAAACCATCAAGGGTTTTGTTACTGGGAACTGTTCTGAACTCCAACCACTTCCCACCTCCTCTGTGGCATCTGCAGGGTTTGGTTTGGGAAGGAAGCCAGCAGCTATTCCTGGTTCACCATCTTCTTCTTGAACCAGATATGCCTTTACATTTTAAAAGTAATTTGAAGTTATTACTAACAACAACTAAAATATATATACTAACTTAACCACATGACAGGCACTATTCTAAGTGCTTTATGTGTATTTGCCCATTTAATCATAGCAATCAAATGAGCTAGATAGTGTGGTTATCCCCAGTTTACTCTTGAGTAGCCTGAGACACAGAAAGGTTATATGACTTGCACAAGGTCACATAGGTTAATAAGTTGAGAAGCCAGAAACTGAACCCAAGCTGTCTGGTTCCAGAGTTTGTACTCTAAAATACTAGCTTTAATGGGGCACAGTGACTCACTCCTATAATCCCACCACTTTGAGAGGCTGATGTGGGAGGATTGCTCGAGGTCCAGAGTTCAAGGTCAGCCTGGGCAACATAGCAAGACCCTGTCTCTACCAAAAAAAAATTTTTTTTAGTTACCCAGGCATGGTGATGCACACCTGTAGTCCCAGCTACATGGGAGGCTGAGGCAGGAGGGTCACTTGAGCTGAAGAGGCTGGGGCTACAGTGAGCCATGACTGTGCTATGGAACTCTAGCCTGGGCATCAGAGTGGGCCCTGTCTAAAATAAAACAAAATCTAATGCTAGTGCCTTTTACCATTCTACCGTTCTATCATTCATAAACATCTGTATACATTCCTTGAACACCAAAAGAACTTCTCTTTTTTTTCTTGTCCTTCCTCCCATCTTCCATGTTTATAACACCTGGAATTTTATTTCAAGACTATAATTTTTTAAGTTTACAATCAAAAGTTTACACTTTTTAATAAATTTAACTAGTTTTCTTCTCATCATTGCTTATTAAAATCACCTCCTTCCTCTTAAATTTACTTTTCTCTTCTCATAGACCTGTATACCAATAATGATTTCTGAAGGGTATATGTGTCATGAATTTTCTGAAATATTTTTTCCCTCATTCTGGATTATCCTGGCTGTATATAGATATCTAGGTTCAACTTTTTTTGTTTGTTTTTGTTTTGTTTTGTTCTTTGAGACAGTGTCTGGCTCTGTCACCCAGGCTGGAGTGCAGTGGCACCATCTCGGCTCACAGCAATCTCCACCTCCCGGACTCAGCTGGGACTAGAGGCACGTGGCACCACACCTGGCTACTTGTTGTATTTTTTGTAGTGATGGGTTTTTCCTTGTTGGCCGGGCTGATCTCAATCTCCTGAGCTCAAGCTATCCTCCCATCTTGGCCTACCAAAGTGCTGGGACTACAGGCGTGAGCCACTGTGCCTGACCCAAGGTTATCTTTAATCAGCTCCTTGAAAAACTTCTCCATTGCATTCTCTTTTCTCTCTTTCTCTATGGGGCCTTTCAGGATTTTATCTTTATCTAGAAATTTTACTCCTAGGGAGTGTGTGTGTATATGTGTGTGTGTGTGTGTGTGTGTGTGTGTGTGTCTATGTGTGTGTGCGTGTCTATGTGTGTGTGCGCCTGTGTGTTAATCAGGTTCAGAACTAGGTGACTTTTTTCAGTTTGAAGATTCATGTGTTTGTTCAGTTGAGAAAATCCTAGAACATTATTTCTTCAAGTACTGCCTTCTCTACAGTCTTTCTATTCTTTTTTTTTTTTTTTTCCTTTTTGAGTCGGAGTTTTGCTCTGTCATCCAGGCTGGAGTGCAGTGGCACAATCTCAGCTCACTGCAACCTCTGCCTCCCAGGTTCAAGTGATTCTCCTGCCTCAGGCTTCCACATAGTTGGGATTTCAGACTCCCACCACCACACCGGGCTAATTTTTATATTTTCAGTAGAGATGGGGTTTCGCCATGTTGGCCAGTCTGGTCAGAAACTCCTGACCTTAGGTGATGCGCCTGCCTCGGCCTCCAAAGGGCTGGGATTACAAGCGTGAGCCACGGCGCCTGGTCCAGTCTTTCTATTCTCTACCTCTGCAACTTCTATTGGATGAACGTTGAAACTTCTGGGATCTATCCTCCATTCCCTTTATTATTTTCATTTCATACTTTCTATTTCATAATCCTTTTCTGATATATGGTGAAGTAGTGCCATGCCTGAACACATTTTTTTCATTGGGTTGTTCCAGTTTCTCTTACTGATATGCAAAAGCTTTGTTGTATATTAGAGATGGTTACTGTTAATTTATTGCGGATGCTTCACCAATTTCCCCAACATTTGCCTTTTTAAACAGTTGTTTGTGGTATCTTTTGAATTAGATGACACTTTAATTTTTACATCTTTATGTCAGATTCATTGTTCATAGCCTTAGTGTAATATCAGGAAGTGCTTATGACACCTCAAGATGTCTTACACTGTAATATTTTCCTAAATTTTCATCTAGTTCTTTATGACTTCACATTTTCACGTTTAAGTAACTGATTTTTTAGAATTTATGATTTTATGTGGTTTAAAGTAAGGATTTAATCTTTATTTTTTCAAATAGATAGACACTTGTCAAGCAATCATTTATTATACAACGCATCATCTTTTGCCCACTGTTTGAAAATGCATGCTGAAATTTGTGTATAGATTAGTCTGTTTCTTGACTTTCTATTTTGTTTCACTAATAAATGTTTCTATGTGCATTCATTTTTTACTGCAGCTGTAACAAATTTTCAATAGCTTAGACAACGCTGGGCGCAGTGGCTAAGGCCTGTAATCCCAGCACTTTTTGGAAATCTTTACCAACAAAGAAAAATTCTGATGTGTTCTCTTTCAGTTAAATGTCTTCAGATGACTTTCGGCAGGCTCCAGAGAATCTTCCTGAAGGTGAGTATCTCTCAAATCTAAATGACCAGAGAAGCGTTGTCCCTCCATGGATGTGAAAACTGGTAAGAGTGGGAGAATATCAAAAATGCTCTCACTGCCGCCTTTTTCCCATGTCTATCACAACACCTGATGTAGCACTGATGGCTTGATAACACTAACAGTTGTAATCCTTAATACTTCTTTTGTTTTCATAGTGATGCCAGATATTCTAAGCAGGTTACATAGATTATTTAATCCTTAAGAATACCTCTATGACGTTGTTTCTATTATTATCTTCAAATAATAACGTCTCATGCATTTCAGTTGTCAACCACACAAAAGCCATGTGACTTAGCACAAATCTTCTAAGTTCTCTGAGCTCGAGACTCCTGGTCCATGAAATGGAAGTAAAGAATCACAGTTCATGTTTTAGATCATAGTTATCAGCAAAATAATAATAAAATGAGGCTATCGGGGTACAGAGATGTTAAAGAATTTTCCTGAGGTGCAGTGGCAGTGGTAGTCTAATCCAGAGCTCCAAGTTATTTTAAGCTCATTCACGTTTGCATTTGTTTATGAAGTTCAGATGTTGCTCACTGCTTTACCCCATAGGGCCTGCTGGTGCTTCCATTGAGACACCCACTCTTGCAACAGGAAGGACCAGCTGGCCTCTCTTCTGTTACCGGGGCCACTCCCATGGCTTAGGAATCGCTTTGACTGTTGGCCCCTCCTTGAGCTCCTTGAGGGCTTTGTCTGCCCCTGGGGCATCCGGGAAGCCCCAGTCCCAGCCCAGGGGATTCCTTGGAGGCCCCTGAATGAGTGGCCCCACAAGTGCATATTCAACTCCGATTTAGAGAGTAAAGGGATCTGAGATTGGGTTGCCAGTATGGAGGCCAAATTCAAAGAAGGATCATGAAACGTATTAATTGTTATTATTACTACATTTAAACAGTGTTTATAAGCTCGGAGAGAACTTTCCCTTAGCCTATTTTACATGTATTGTTCACTATTTCATAAGTGAGGAAGCTGAATAAATGTAGCTTAAGACTGTTGGGCAGTGACCCATCCCAATGCAATAAGGATTGATATGGGCACCACCTCACTGAATTCCACATTCAATGTCGGTGCCTCGGTAGGGTGGTATGCCATATCTGGTACTGCTTTCTTTGCTGCCTGGATTAATTTCAGCAAACCATTTCTTTCCCTCTCCCTTCCCTGTATTCATCTCCCCACACCATCTTTCCCAGCAGTGTTTTGTCCCCTCTCTATGTCTTTACATTTACTCTCCCAGCAGCTGTCTACAAGCTTATATGGGATCCCTTGTATTTTATGGAAGCTTTTCCTTTTGTAGACCTTGTGAATTCTTAGAATGCTATTCTCTGAAACTTCTGTATACCACACTCTCAATTACATGGAGATTTCTGCTGTTTGCACGAATCTTAAAAGAGTGTGAAGAAACCAATCTAACCCTGGAAACCCCATTCATTTAGGCCAATCCTTTCCCTTCTTACCTCCCCTCCCAGGTTTCTCCTAATTTAGGCAAGTGTAACTCTCCCAGCATTGTTGAGAACATTGATTAAGCTAATGCATGTGAAGACCCTTTGTAAGCTCTAAAGCACTATAGAAATGTCACTCATACTGTTTATCTGTGACCTTCACATTATAAAGATCATGCCGAAGAACCCAGCAGAGGAAGGAAATGATTGGAAGGGAGTGTCAGAAGCATCTGCCCCACAGAACCATGGGAAACAGCTGTGCCTCCCAGGAAAAGCAAATACCTCTGAGAAGATTAACAAGACATCAGGTAAGAGGAAACGATTTGGGAACAACCCCTCTGGCTTTCCTGGCTATCTTCAGGTGTGTGGACTGGGTGTGTGGCATGGATCCCAGACAAGCCTGGATCCCAGCTGGCCTGAGGAGCTTGCCCAGCTCCAGGAGAGATGCTAGACGTGACCTCCAGAGACACAGACTGGAGTTGGCATCCATATAAAAACCACGTGACTTGGGGCAAGTCTTCCAAATTTTCTCAGCTCCA
>NW_026654071.1:0-9950 GCF_009828535.3 Hylobates moloch
TGGAATGGAATGGAATGGAATGGAAAGGAATGGAATGGAATGGAGTGCAATGGAACGGAATGGAGAGGAATTGGAATGCAATGGAATGGAATGGAATGCAATGGAATGGAATGGATTGGAAAGGAATGGTGAAATAAAATGTGAGCTGACATTGTGTCACTGCTATTCAGGCAGGGTGACAGATTGAGAACTTGTTGAAAGAAAGCAATAGAGTAGAATATTGTGGAATGGAACGGAATGCACTGAAATACAATGAAATGAATGGATTGGAGTGAAATGGAATGGAATGAAATGGAATGCAATGGAATGGAATGGAATGGAGTGAAATGGAAAGGAATGGAATGGATTGGAATGGAAGGGAATGGTGAAATACAAGGTCAGCTGACATTCTGCCACTTCTGTCCAGTTTGGGTGAAAGATTGAGAACGTGTTCACAGAAAGGTATAGAATAGAATAGTGTGGAATGGAATGGAATGGAACGGAATGAAATGGAATGGAGTGGAATGGAATTGAATGGAACGGAATGAAATGGAATGGAATGGAATGGAATGAAATGGAAAGGAATGGAATGGAATGGATTGGAATGGAATGGAATGAGGTGGAAGTGTGAAAAAAAACGTGAGCTGACATTGAGCAATTGCAATACAGCAAGAGTGACAGATTGAGAACTTGTTGAAAGAAAAGAATATTATAGAATAGTGTGGAATCGAATGGAATGGAAGGCAAAGGAATGGAATGCAATGGAATGAGATGGAGTGCACGTGAACGGAATGAAATGGAATGGAATGGAATGACATCGAATGGAATGGAATGAATTGGAATGGAATGGAATGGAATGCAATGGAATGGAACGGTGAATTAAAATGTTGGCTGACATTGTGGAACTGCAATCCAGCCCGGGTGACAGACTGAGAACTTGTTGAGAGAAAGGAATGGAATGGAATGGATTGTAGTGGAATAGAATGGAATGGAGTCCAATGGAATGGAATGTAAGAGAATGGAGTGAAATGGAATGAAATTGAATAGAATGGAATTTAATGGAATAGAATGGAATGGTGAAATAAAATGTGAGCTGACATTGTACCACTGCAATAGAGCCAGGGTGACAGATTGAGAACTTGTTGAAAGAAAGGAATAGAGTAGAATAGTTTGGAATGGAATGGAATGGAATGGAATGCAATGGAAGAGAATAGAATGGAATGGCATTGAGTGGAAAGGAATAGAATGGAATGGAATGGAATAGAATGGAATGGAATGGAGGCGAATGGAAGGAATGGATTGCAGTGGAGAGTAGAAGATTGGATGGGAGGAGAGTGAATTTGAATGGGATGGGATGGAATGGAGTGAAGCGGAGTGGAGTGGAGTGGATTCTAGTGGAAAAAATGGAATGGAATGGATCGGAACGGAATGGAATGGAATGGAACGGAACGAAAAGGAATGGAATGGAATGGAATGGTATGGAATGGAAAAAAGTGCAGTTGAGTCTAGTGTAGTGGAATGGAGAAGAATGGAAGGTAGTGGAGTGGGGGGGTATGGAGTGGAATGGAATGGAAAGTAATGGAATGGAATGCAATGGATTAAACTCTAATGAAGGCGAATTGGGAGGAATGGAATACAGAGGATTGGAGAGGAGTGGAGTGGGGTAGAGTACATTTAATTTGAATGGAATGAGATGGAAAAAATTGCTGTGGAGTGCAGTGGATTGAAATGGAGAAGAAAGGAAGGGAGCGGAGTGGAGTGGAAATTAGTTGAAAGCAATGGAATGGAATGGAATGGATTGCAATGGAATGGAGTGGACTGGAATGGAGGCAAATGGGAAGGAATGGAGTGCAGTCGACTGGAGAGGAATGCAGTGTAGAAGAGTGCATTTGAAGTGAATGGAATGCAATGGAATGGATTGGAGGGCTGTAGAGTGGATTCTAATGGAAAAGAATGGAATGCAAAGGAATGGAATGGAATGGAAAGGAATGGAATGGATTGGAATTGAATGGATTGGAATGGAATGGAATGGAATGGAATGGAATGGACTGTAAAGGAGGTGAATTGGAAGGAAAGAAATGTAGGTGAGTGGGGAGGAGTAGAGTGGAAAAGAGTGGATTTCAATGGAATGGAATTGAATGGAGTGGGGTCGAATGGAGGCGAATGGGTAGGAATGGAATGCAGTGGAGAGGAGTGGAGTGGAGAAGAGTGGATATGAATGGACTGTAATGGAATGGAATGGATTGGAGTGGAGTGGAGTTGATTGGATTCAAGATGAAATGAATGGAATGGACTGGAATGGAATGGAATGTAATGGAATAGAATAGAGTGGACTGGAAAGGAGGCGAATGGGAAGGAATGGAATGCAGTAGAGTGGAGAACAGTGGAGAGGATTAGAGTGAATTTGACTTGAATGGAATGAAGCAGAGTGGAGTGGAGTAGATTCTAGTGGAAAAGAATGTAATGGAATGGAAAGGAAAGGAAAGGAATGGAATGGAATTGAATGGAAAAAATTGCAGTGGAGTGTAGTGTAGTTGAATGGAGGAGAGAGGTATGGAGTTGAATGGGTTGTTATGGAGTGGAATGGAATGGAATGGATTGGAATGGAATGGAACGGAATGGAATGGAATGGAATGGAATGGATTGGAATGGAATGGAATGGAGTAAACTGGAAAGGAGGCGAATGGGAAAGAATGGAATACAGTGGATTGAAGAGGAGGGGGGTGGACTAGAGTGCATTTGAATGGAATGGAATTGATTGGAATGTAGCGGAGTGGATTCTAGTTGAAAAGAATGGAATGGAATGGACTGGAAAGAAAAGGATTGGAAAGCAATGCAATGGAACGGAATGGAAAAAAGTGCAGTGGAGTGCAGTGGAGTGGAATGGAGAGTAAAGGTAGGGAGTGGATTGGAGTGGAATGGAAATGAATGGAATGGAATGGAATGGTGTATAATTGAAAGGAGTGGACTGGAATGGAGGTGAATGGGAAGGAATGGAATGCATTGGAGTAGAGAAGAGTGGAGTCGAGAAGTGTGGATTTGAATTGAATGGAATGGAATGACATGGATTAGGGTGGAGTTGAGTGGATTCTAGTGGAAAAGAATGGAATGGAATTGAGTGTAATGGAATGGAATGGACGGGAATGCAATGGAATGGAATGGAATAGAATGGAAAGCACTGGAGTGGAGTGGAGGGGATCCTATTGGAAAAAAATGGAATAGAATGGAAAGGAATGGAAAGGAAAGAGTGCATAGGTGTCTAGTGGAGTGGACTGAAGAAGAAAGGAAGGTAGTGGAATGGAATAGAATGGAGTGGAATGGAATGGAATGGAATAGAATAGAATGGAATGGGTTCGAATGGGAAGGAATTGAATGGAGAAAACTGCAGGGGAGTTCAGTAGGTGGTATGGAGAGGAAAGGAAAAGAATGGAGTGGAGTGGAACGTAGTGGAATGGAATGGACTGGAATGGAATGGTATGGAATGGAATGGAATGTAGTGGACAGCAATGGAGGTGAATGGGAAGGAATGGAATGCAATGGAGTTCAAAGGAGTGGAGTGGAGAACAGTGCGTTTGAAATAAATGGAAAGGAATGGAAAAGATTGGAGTGGAGTGGACTGGATTCTAGTGGAAAAGAATGGAATGGAAAGCAACAGAATGGATTGAAATGGAATGGAATGGATTGGAATGGAATGGAATGGAATGAAAACAATAGCAGTATAGTAGAGTGGAGTGGAACGGAGAAGAAAGGAAGGGAGTGGAGTGTAGATAAATGGAAAGGAATGGAGTGGAGTGGAATGTAGGCGAATTGGAAGGAATGGAATGCAGTGGAATGGAGAGGAGTGGAGAATAGTGGATTTGTATTGATTTGAGTGGAATAGAATGGAAAAGATTGGAGTGTAGTGGAGTGGATTCCAGCGGAAAAAAATGCAATGGAATGGATTGGAATGGAATGGAGAGGACTGGAATGCAGTCGATTGGGAAGGAAAGGAATGCAGTGGAGTGGAGAGGAGTGTAATGGAGAAGTGTGAATTTAAATTGAATGGAATGGAATGGATTGTAATGGAAATGAATTGAATGGAAAGGAATGGAATGGCATGGAATGGCAAAAAGTGCAGAGAGTGGTAGTTGAGTGGAATAGAGAAGAAAGGAATGGAGTGGAGTGACATGGAATGGAGTAGAACAGAACTGAAGGGAATATTATGGAATGGAATGAAATGGAGTGGACTGGAAAGGAGGCGAATGGGAAGGAATGGATTGCAGTGGAGTGGAGAGGTTTGTAGTGGAGAACTGTGGATTTGTATTTAATGGAATGTAATGGAACGGATTGGAGTGGACTGCAGGAGATTCTAGTGGAAAAAATGGAAGAGAATGGAATGGAATGGATTGGATTAGAATGGAATGGAATGGAATGGAATGGAATAAAGTGCAGTGGAATACTGTGGACTGTAATGGAGAAGAAAGGAAGAGAGTGGAGTGCAGTGGAATGGAAGGGAATGGAATGGAATGCAATGGAATGGAAAAATGTGCAGTGAAGTGCAGTGGAGTGGAATGGAGAAGAAAGAAAGAGAGTGGAGTACACTGGAAGGGACGGGAATGGAATGGAAAAAAGTTCAGTGGAAAGATGCAGAGTGTAATGGAGAAGAAAGGAAGGGAGAGGAGTGGAGTGGAATGTAGTGGAATGGAATGGAATGGAATTGGAAGGAATGAAAAGGTGTGGATTGTAATGGAGGCGAATGAAAGGAATGGAATGCAGTGGAATGGAGAGGAGTGCAGTGGAGGAGAGTGGATTTCAATAGAATGGAATCGAATGGAATGGATTGGACTGGATTGGAGTGGAGTGGATTCTATTGGAAAAGAATGGAATGGAATGGAATGAAAAAAGTGCAGTGGAATGCAGTGGAGTGGAATGGAGAAGAAAGGAAGGAAGTGGAGTTGAGTGGAATGTATTGGAATAGCATGGAGGGTAATGGAATGGTATGGAATTGAATGGAATGGAATACAACGCAGTGGACTGGAATGGACGTGTATTGGAAGCTATGCATTCCACTGGAGTGGAGAGGAATGGAGTGGAGAAGAGTGGATATGAATAGAATGGAATAGAATGGAATGGAATGGAAAGGAATGGAATGGAGTGGAATGGAGGTGAACGGGTAGGAATTGAATGCAGTGGAGTGGAGAGGATTGGAGTGGAAAAGAGTGGATTTGAATGGAATGGAATGGAATGGAATGGAATTAATGGAAAAAAGTGAAGTGGAGTGTAGTGGAATGGATTTGAGAAAAAAGGAACGGAGTGGAATGGTGTGGAATGGAGTGGAATGGAATTGAATGCAATGGAGTTGACTGAAATGGAGGCGAATGGGAAGGAATGCATTGCATTGCAGTGGGTAGGAGTGGTGAGGAGAATAGTGGATTTGAATTGAATGGAATGAATGCAATGAAACGAAATGGAATGGAATGGAAGGGAGTGGATTGCAGTGTGTTGGAAATGAATGCTATAGAGAGAAGTGTACTGGAGTGGAAAGGAATGGGAAGGAATGGAACGGAGTGGAATGGAGTGAAGTGCAGTGGAGTGCAGAGTAGAGTAGAGGAGAGCTGTAGAGTAAATTCAGGTGGAAAGAATGGGAATGGAATAGAATGGAATGGAAAGCAGTGGATTGGAATGGAGTTGTGAGGAGTGGAATAGAATGGAATGAAATGGAATGGAATGGAATGGAGAAAAGTGCAGTGGAGTGAAGTGGGTAGTAACGAGAAGAAAGGAAGGGAGTGGAGTTGAGTATAATGGAGTGGAATGGAAAGGGATGGGATGCAGTGGAATGGAATAGACTGGATTATAGTGGATTGGAATGAAGGTGAATGGGAAGGAATGCAATGCAGTGGTCTGGAGAGGAGTGGAGTGCAGAAGTCTCGACTTGAGTTGAATGGAATGGAATAGAATGGAATGGAATTAATGGAAAAAAGTGAAGTGGAGCATAATGGAATGGATTGGAATGGAATGGAAATGAATGGAATGGAATGAAATGGAATGGAATGGAATAGAATGGAATGGAGAGGAACGGACTGGAGGGAATGGGAAGGAATGGAATGTAGCTGAGTGGAGAAGAGTGGAGTGGAGAAGAGTGGATTTGAATGGAATGGAATGGAGTGGAGTGGAATAGAGGCGAATGGGAAGGAATGGAATGTAGTGGAGTGGAGAGGAGTGGAGTGGAGAAGAGTGGATATGAATTGAATGGAATCGAATGGAATGGATTGGAGTGGAGTTGAGTGGATTCTCATGGAAAAGAAGGGAAAGGAATGGAATGGAAGGAAATGGAATGGAATGGAATGGATTCGAAAGGGAAGGAACGGAATGGACAAAACTGCAGTGGAGTGCACTGGAGTGGAATGGAGAAGAAAGGAAGGAAACGGAGTGGAGTGGAATGGAATGTAAAGGAGTGAAATGGAATGGAATGGAATGGAGTGGAATGGAAGAGAATGGAAGTGAATGGAATGTAATGGAATGGAATGAAATGGAATAGAATGGAATGGACTGGATTGGAGTAGAGTGGAGTGGATTCAAGACGAAAAGAAAGGAATGGAATGGAATGAAATGAAATGGAATGGAATGGAGAAAAGTGCAGTGGAGTGAAGTAGGTAGTAACGTAGAAGAAAGGAAGGGAGTGGAGCTGAGTATAATGGAGTGGAATGGAAAGGGATGGAATGCAAAGGAATGGAATAGAATGGATTATAGTGGATTGGAATGGAGGCGAATGGGAAGGAATGCAATGCAGTGGTGTGGAGAGGACTGGAGTGCAGAAGACTCGATTTGAATTGAACGGAATGGAATAGAATGGAATGGAATTAATGGAAAAAAGTGAAGTGGAGCATAATGGAATGGATTGGAATGGAATGGAAAAAAATGGAATGGAACGGAATAGGATGGAATGGAATGGAGTGGAATGGACTGGAGGGAATGGGAAGGAATGGAATGTAGTTGAGTGGAGAAGAGTGGAGTGGAGAAGAGTGGATTTGAATGGAATGGAGTGGAGTAGAATAGAGGCGAATGGGAAGGAATGGAAAGCAGTGGAGTGGAGAAGTGTGGATATGAATTGAATGGAATTGAACGGAATGGATTGGAATTGAGTGGAGTGGATTCTCGTGGAAAAGAATGGAAACGAATGGAATGGAAGGTAATGGAATGGAATGCAATGGATTCGAAAGGGAAGGAAGGGAATGGAAAAAATTGCAGTGGAGTGCACTGGAGTGGAATGGAGAAGAAAGGAAGGGAATGGAGAGAAGCGGAATGGAATGTAAAGGAGTGAAAGGGAATGGAATGGAATGGAGTGGAATGGAATGGAAGTGAATGGAGTGGAATGAAATGGAATGGAATGGAAGGGAGTGAACTGGAATGGAGGCGAATGCAAAGAAATGGAATGCAGTGGAGTGGAGAGAACTGGAGTGGAGAACGGTGGATTTGAATTGAATGGAATAGAATGGAATGGACTGGATTGGAGTGGAGTGGAGTGGATTCAAGACGAAAAGAAGGGAATGGAATGGAACGGAATGGAATGGAATGGAATGGAATGGAGTGGACTGGAATGGAGGTGAATGCGAAGGAATGGAATGCAGTAGAGTGTAGAGGAGCAGAGTGGATGAGAGTGAATTTGAATGGAATGGAATGAAGCGGAGTGGAGTGGAGTGGATTCTAGTGGAAAATAAAAAATGGAATGGAATAGAAAGGAACGGAAAGGAATGGAATGGAATGGAATCGAAGGGTAAAAAGTCCAGTGTAGTGTAGTGTAGTTGAATGGAGAAGTAAGGAATGTAGTGGAATGGAGTGTTATGGAGTGGAATGGAATGGAGTGGAATGGAATGGAATGGAAAGGAATGGATAAAACTATAATGGAAGCGAATGGGAAGGAATGGAATACAGTGGATTAGAGAGGACTGGAGGGGAGTAGAGTGCATTTGAATAGAATGGAATGGAATGGAGTGTACTGAGTGAATTCTACTTGAAAAGAATGGAATGGAATGCAATGGAATGGAATTGAAAGGAACTGAAAGGAAAGTAATGGAATGGAATGGAAGGGAATGGAATGGAATAGAACGAAATGGCATGGAAAGGAAAAAAGTGCAGTGGCGTGTACTGGAGTTGAAAGAAGAAAAAAGCAAGGGAGTGGAATGGAGTGGAATGGAATGGAAAGGAATGGAATGGAATGAAGTGCACTGGAATGGAGGAGAAGGGTAAGGAAAGGAATACAGTGGAGTGGAGAGGAGTGGAGTGGAGAAGAGTGGATTTCAATTGAATGTAATGTAATGCCATGGAATGGAATGGAATAGAATGGAGTGGATTTTAGTGTATTGGAATTGAATGGTATGGAGAGGAGTGTGGTGAAGTGGAGGGGAATGGGAAGTAATGGAATGGAGTGGAGTGGAGTGAAGTGGAGGGCAGTACAGTGGAATCAGGTGGAATGGATTGGAATGGATTAGAATGTAATGGAATGGAATGCAGGGATTGGAATCGAGCTGGGTGGAGTGGAATGGAATGGAATGGAATGGAATAAAGTGCAGTGCAGTGGAGTGGAACGGAGAAGAAAGGAAGGGAGTGGGCTAGAGTGCAATGGAGAGAAATGGAATGGAAGGGACTGGAATGGAGGTGAATGGGAATGAATGCAATGCAGAGTTTGGAAAGCAGTGAAGAGAACACTGGATTTGAATAGAAGGGTATGGAACGGAATGGATTGGAGGACAGTGGAGTAGATTCCAGTGGAAAAGAAGGGAATTGAAAGGAAAGGAATGGAATTGAAAGGAATGGATTGGAATGGAATGGAATGGAATGGAACGGAATGGAGTGGAATGGAATGAAATGGAGTGGAATGGAACGCAGTGGACAGGAATGGAATGGAATGGAATGGAATGGAATGGAATGGAATGGAATGGAATGGAAAAAATGCAGTGGAGTGCAGCTGAGTGGAATGCAGAAGGAAGGAAGGGAGTTGATAGCGATGGAAAGCAAGGGAATGGAATGGAATGGAAAGGAATGGAATGGAAAAAAGTGCTGTGGAGTGCAGTGGAGTGGAATGGAGAATAAAGGAAGGGAGTGGAGTGGAGTGGAATGGAATGGAAAGGAATGGAATGGATTCTAATGGAATGGATTGGACTGGAATGGAGGCGTATGGGAGGGAATGGAGTGCAGTGGAGTAGAGAGGAGTGGTGTGCAGAAGATAGGATTTGAATTCAATGGAATGGAATGCCATGGAATGGAAAGGAATGGAATGGAATAGAATGGAATTGAGAGGGCTGGAATGGAATGTAAAGGAATGGAATGGAATGGAATGGAATGGAATGCAATGGAATGGAATGGAATGCAATGGAAAAAAGTGCAGTCAAGTACAGAGGAGTGGAATGGAGAAGAACGGAATGGAGTGGAGTGGAGTGGAATGGAGTGCAATGTAATGGAATGGAAAGGAATGGAATAGAATGGAATGGAAGGGAATGGAAAGGAATGGAATAGAGCGTCCTGGAAGGGAGGGGAATGGGAAAGAACAGAATGCACTGGAGTGGAGAGGACTGGAGTGGAGAAGAGTGTGTTTGACTGGAGTGGAATGGAATGGAATGGATTGGAATATAACGGAATGGAGTGGAATGGAATGGAATGGAAAAAATTGCATTGATGTGTAGTGGAGTGGAATGGAGAAGAAAGGAATGGAGTGGAGTGGAGTGCAATGCAGTAGAATGGAATGGAATGGAATGGAGTGGACTGGAACGGAGGCGAATGGGCAGGAATGGATTGCAGAGGAGTGGAGAGGTCTGTAGTGGAGAAGAGTGTATTGGAATGGAACGGAATGGAATGGAATGAAAAGGATTAAAGTTGAATGGAATGTAAAAATGTGCATGGCCATCCAGTGGAGTGGAATGGAGAAGAAAGGAACAGAATGGAGTACAGTGGAATGGAATGGAATGGAATGGAATGGAATGGAATGGAATGGAATG
>NW_026654072.1:0-9941 GCF_009828535.3 Hylobates moloch
CCTTTGGAGGAGGAGAGGTGCTCTGCTTTTTAGAGTTTCCAGTTTTTCTGCTCTGTTTTTTCCCCATCTTTGTGGTTTTATCTACCTTTGGTCTTTGATGATGGTGACGTACAGATGGGTTTTTGGTGTGGATGTACTTTCTGTTTGTTAGTTTTCCTTCTAACAGACAGGACCCTCAGCTGCAGGTTTGTTGGAATTTGCTGGATGTCCACTCCAGACCCTGTTGCCTGGGTATCAGGAGCAGAGGCTAAAGAACAGCAGATATTGGTGAACAGCAAATGTTGCTGCCTGATCCTTCCTCTGGAATTTTTGTCTCAGAGGAGTACCCAGCCGTGTGAGGTGTCAGTCTGCCCCTACTGTGTGTTGCCTCCCAGTTAGGCTACTTGGGGGTCAGGGACCCACTTGAGGCAGTCTGTCTGTTCTCAGATCTCCAGCTGGGTGCTGGGAAAACCACTACTGTCTTCCAAGCTGTCAGACAGGAACATTTAAGCCTGCAGGGTTTCCTGCTGCCTTTTGTTTGGCTATGCCCTGCCTCCAGTGGTGGAGTCTACAGAGGCAGGCAGGCCTCCTTGAGCTGTGGTGGGCTCCACTCAGTTAGAGCTTCCTGGCCACTTTGTTTACCTACTCAAGCCTGAGCAATGGCAGGCGCCCCTCCCCCGGCCTTGCTGCCACCTTGTAGTTTGGTCTCAGACTGCTGTGCTAGCAATGAGTGAGGACTTTGTGGGCATAGGACTCTCTGAGCCAGGTGCAGGATATAATCTCCTGATGTGCTGTTTGCTAAGACCATTGGAAACGTGCAGTATTAGGGTGGGAGTGACCTGATTTTCCAGGTGATGTCTGTCACCCCTTTCTTTGACTATGAAAGGGAATTCTCTGACCCCTTGCACTTCCCAGGTGAGGCAATGCCTCACTTTGCTTTGGCTTATGCTTGTTGTGCTGCACCCACTGTTCAACACCCCCCAGTGTGATGAACCTGGTACCTCAGTTGGAAATGCAAAAGTCATCCGTCTTCTGCGTCGCTCATGCTGGGAGCTGTGGACTGGAGCTGTTCCTATTTGGCCGTCTTGGCTCTACTCTCCATGAAATTTATTTTGGAAAAAGTTAACTCAGAATAGAAGGACCTAGGGATATCAGAGAGTGGAGGTGGGCCAGGGGCCTAGGCTTCATGTCTGTCCTGAGAAAGTTAGGACAGAAGGAACCAGAGACATCAGAGAGTGGAGTGAGGGTGAGGGCCCAGGATCCTTGTTTGTAAGGGAATTGTCTACACGGTGCATACTCATGATCATCAGCTTTCTTGTCCTTCCTTCCAAGTTGAAAGTCGCTGGACTCCTTCAAGTCCATCCTGGAGGATCCCTTTCTTGGTAAACTGAACTGGCAGAAAAAAGTATTCTATAACTGGCATTTGGAAGCCTATTACTTATGTGCTGTACAATATGTTCACCTGCTGAGGAGAGAACCCTGGCTATCCACACAGACCTGATTCTTAAGTGAGAAAAGACAGTCTTACCTCCTAGATATTCTTGAGAAGACTTCAATAAGAAACTCATTTTAAAAATTGAAAAAAGAATCATCTGGAGGTAGCACACACACCAACCAAGGAAACAGGAACAAAATTAATCTGTAACCTGTTGGAAATACAATGAAGTAGTGACTCATACAAAAATATGGGAATTCTATTAAAATGTAACATATTAGACAAATTAAAGAATCCTATTGGAGAATGAATATAAGGAGATCTCCAATGGATAAAACTTCAATTAGATGAGTGAAAGCAAAGGGAAAGGAACAAATATGGAGACTGTAGGAATCTGACATTCAAAGAGTATTTTCAGGAAGGATGACATAGAATACAAATAAGCAAAAGTGACTTACATTCAAATAATGTTTAAAATAATCCCAGCATTATTGTGAACAGTGCCACAATAAATGTACCTGTACATGTGTCTTCATAGTAGAATGATTTATAATCCTTTGTGTATATACCCAGTAATAGAATTGCTGGATCAAATGGTAGGTATAGTTCTAGGTCCTTGAGGAATCACCACACTGTGTTCCACAATGGTTAAACTAATTTACACTCCTATCAGCAGTGTAAAAGCATTCCCATTTCTCCACATCCTCTCTAGCATCTGTTGTTTCTTGACTTTTTAATGATCACCATTCTAACTGGCTTGGGATGGTATCTCATTGTGATTTTGATTTGCATTTATCTAATAAACCACGAAGTGTATGCAGCCATAAAAAAGAATGAGTTCGTGTCCTTCGCAGGGACATAGATGAAGCTGGAAACCATCATTCTCAGCAAACTAACAGAAGAACAGAAAACCAAACAGCACATGTTCTTACTCTTGAGTAGGAGTTGAACAATGAGAACACATGGACACAGGGAGGGGAACATCACACACCAGGGCCTGTCAGGGGGTGGGGACTAGGGGGAGAGAGAGCATTATGAGAAACACCTAATGTAGATGATGGGTTAATGGGTGCAGCAAACCACCATACCATATGTATACGTATGTAACAATCCTGCACATTCTGCCCACGCACCCCAGAACTTAAAATATCATCAAAATAATAATAATTCTCATCATCATCATCGTCATCATCATCATCCCAGCATTGAGGGATCTACACTTCCAGGCTTAGGAAACAACATCAGGGTTCATCACAGTGAATGAATTGAAACTCCAAACCCCAAAAGCACATTGTGAGATTTCAGAAGAGCAAATATGTAGGAAAGACCATAAGAGCTTGAAGGTCATATTAGTCCGTTCTTGTACTATGCAAATACCCAAGATTGGATAATTTATAAAGAAAAGAGATTTAATTGGCTTATGGTTCTTTAGGCTGTACAGGAAGCAGGGTAGCTTCTGTGGTGGCCTCAGGAATGTTTCAATCATGGCAGAAGGTGAAAGCGAAGCAGGTTCATCTTATGTGGCTAGAGCAAGAAGAGGAGAGAGACAGGACATGCTACAAAATTTTATACAACCAGATCTCCTGAGAACTCACTCACTATGCAGTACCAAGGGGGATATGCAGTATCATTCAAGAGAACTCTGCCCTCCCTGATGCCGTCACCTCCCTCCAGGCACCATCTCCAACAATGGGGATTAGAATTCAATATGAGATTTGGATGAGGATACAGATGCAAACCGTCTGAAGAATTTGTAATTTCATAGAATGCTTCATGTTTTCACCAAATGTTAAAATATAGAAACTTTCATTATTCTAAGAAAAAATAATTTACTACATAGAACTCTATCTTGGAGCAGCTCTTTGTGGGCAGGCAGAGTCAAAGCATTTACACTGATATACCATTTCAAAAAATTTACCTTTCATGTTCTCCTTCTTGGAAAGATGTGTGATCATGTGTTCTTTCAAACAGTGAAATAAATGATGAATATAATGATGGAAAATCTAAGAAACAGTGGCCTTCACAGAAGAGAGCTGAAAGAATTCAGACATCAGATCATTGCCTGGAGCAGGCTGGGGCATCCGAAATCCTAGAGTTATACTTCAAGGAGAATGAACATAAAAGAAAAGAAAGTGAGCCATTTGACCAGGTAGAAATAGTACTCAAGATGGGCTTTAGTTTAGAAACATCGAACAAAACACACATAGACAAGCATGAAATGAAAATGTGAAACAGTTGTTGTCTCCAAATAAAACAGGAGGCGATTCAGTGAAGGAGATTTAATTGGAGTAGAATGCTTAGTTCAGGAGTGATTAGTTCAGGAGTAATTGCACAGTTACAGTAAAGTTGAAGAGAGAAGGCTGAGTTCAGTGGATCACACCTGTAATCCCTGCACTTTGGGCGGCCAAGACAGGCAGATCTCTTTAGCCCAAGAGTTGGAGACCAGCCTGGGCAATATGGCAAAACCCCACCTCTACAGAAAAAAAAAATACAAAAATTAGCCAGTGTGTTGGCATGTGCCTATAGTCCCAGTTATGGCAGAGTCTGAGGTGGGAGGATGTTTTGAACCTGGGAAGTCGGGGTTGCAGTGAGTTGTGATTGTAACATTGCACTGCAGTGTGGACAACAGAGCAAGACCCTGTCTCTAAAAACAACAAAGAAACAAACAAACACGAGACAAATAGAGCGGGGGTTGCACATAGGTAATTAATAGGTAATATCTAAAAATAATATAACAAGAAAAATAGCATAAACTATTTCTTAGAAATATCAAGAAGATATTTGAAGAAGAGAAGCTAAGAAATCTGAAAGCATTTGCCTTCTACAGGTGTGGTCCTGGGATGTCGTATGCTGGGCAAAAAAGTGCTGTTGTGCAAATAACACTTGTAGTAGTTTGACTTTTAAAAATTCATGCATGTGGGACCATCCTGGCTAACATGGTGAAATCCCATCTCTACTAAAAATACAAAAAATTAGCCAGGCGTGGTGGCAGGAGCCTGTAGTCCCAGCTACTCAGGAGGCTGAGGCAGCAGCATGGCGTCAACCTGGGAGGCAGAGCTTGCAGTAAGCAGAGATTGCACCACTGTACTCCAGCCTGGGCAACAGAGAGAGACTCCATCTCAAAAACAACAACAACAACAACAACAACAAAACAAAATTCATACATGCATTTCTTTGTTTCTAAAGTTTTATACTACTTACATATTATGGTAGAATGATTTATAATCCTTTGACTATATACCCAGTAATGGGATTGCTTGGTCAAATGGTATTTCTCTACTATTCTTTGTTTCCAAAGAAAGGCATGGTTTGGAAAAGGTTTCCAGCGGTTGGAGAAACAAAATTTTTTCCAGAATAAAAATGATAAGGCAAAGATTGAATGGTATGTGAATGTGAATATGAGAGTTAAAAGCATTATTTCTCAAATGTACCTGCCCATTGGACTCAACTGGAGAATGTAATAGGTATCAATGCCTGTGCTATGGTCCTCCAGAGATTCTGACTTGCTTGGTATGCCATTCAGACTGGGCAGTGAGATTTTTTTCTGTTCTCCTTAGGGATTCTAAGATACAGCAGAGTTTAGGAAGCATGGATCTAGGTTTGCTCAGATTCTTACTTTAACTTAAAAATGTGTAGCTGAGCACAATGTGTCATACCTGCAATCCCAGAACCTTGTGCTGGGCAGAGGTGGGAGGATTGTTTGTATCCAAGAGCTCCAGATGAGCCTGGGCAACATAGTGAAACCCTGTCTGTACGGAAAAAAAAAAAAAAAGAAAAAGAAAAAGAAAAAATTAGCCCAGTGTAATACTTCATGCCTATGTTCTCAGCTATTCAGGAGGCTAAGGTGGGAGGATCACTTGAGCCTTGGAGGTCATGGCTGTAGTAAGCTGAGATCACACTACCACACTCTAGCCTGTGTGACTCTGTCTCAAGAAAAAAAAAATGTTGTCCAGTGTTCTCTTCAACAAGATAAAGTGGTTTCAGTAATAAACTACTAATAATATGATGATTTAGATTGAGCAAACTTCACTCAGTTATTTCTTTTTTATTATCTGGTATGTTCTTTATAAAAAGTTTTAATTGATTAAAAATGACCTAATGCTTCTCCCAAGCTTCCTTTTTTTTTCTTTCTCTCTCTTAACTGAAGTCACAGAATGTTCTCCTTTGTGGAGTGCTAAAGAATATTAAAACATTTTTAGCTTTAAGGACACTCTAAGAGTAAGGTTATAAACCTAAAACCTGTAAAAGATTAAAGAAAATTGGAAGAGACAGTATGAAGACTGTCCTCTCTCAGAGGGTCCCTTCTTGCGGAAATAGGCTGCTATTCCAGGTCAGTGGGAGGTGATCCTATGGCAAGCCCATTGTGTATGGCTCATGGCACCATTCCAGCTTAATTGTTCCAATTCCTCCTGTTTCTCTGACTGCACATGAGGTTAAATTAAATATAATTTTCTCAGTTTGCATTTCCCAAGCAGTCATCCTAAGTGGCTTCTTGAAGGTGGTCTGTGCATTCTGCTATGTAATTCTGTGATGTCCTTTAACTCGAGGGCCAGTGGCATGATTATCAGCTCTAGAAGTTCTTTAGCATGTTTCTAAAAGCTATTCATCTACTTGAGAGACTGAGGAAGGAGTGTTGCTTGAGCCTGAAAGGTTGAGGCTGCAGTGAGCTGTGGTCCTGCCACTGCACTCCAGCTTGGGTGGCAGAGAAAGACCCTGTCTCATAAAAATAAAAAGGACAGGTATACAGTAGCTCATGCCTGTAATCCCAGCACTTTGGGAGGCTGAGGCAGGAAGATTGCTTTAGGCCAGAGTTCTAGACCAGCCTGAAACATAGGGAGAGCCATCTCTTCAAAAAATAAAAAATTAGTTAGACATGATGGCACATGCCTGTAGTCCCAACATCTTGAGGGGCTGGGACCAGCAGGAGGATTTCTAGGGTCTAGGAGTTCCAGGATGCTGTGAGCAATATGTATGTGGTTAATACATATTGAAACCAGTTATTGGAGAATTAGTACGTGTTCTTCCACAAATTCAGTATGTTTTAATAATGGTCCAACTAATTCAAAGGGTATAAACATAATATATGCAAATTATTTTATTTTTTTTGTTTAAAAACCTTTTTGACTAAATCAGTCTATGATGCTTTAGTATTTGAAGTTGTGGACAGAACTTAGTTTTAAGATAGCACTCGCCTTGGTGATAGATTTCCATGGAGGGAATTTTTGCCAGATGTTAATTTAGCCTGAAGATATTATAGATATGGACAGTCACACCCTGTAAGTCTGGGGTGGGCTAATTGAAAAGAACATGCAGGAACCAGGCTTGTTAAGGGATAAACATAGGGGAAATGGAACAATTATGGCAGAAGATTGAATTGGGTTTAATTGGGTTAGGAAGAGTGAAAGAATAGATTTTAATAAGACGTCTGGAAATAGCCAAGAAACCCACTTATTGTAGAAAATGTGTGACATCTGATTACCATAGTGAGAGAAAGATCCCCCTTTAAAAATCCTATATATACAGAAAGAAATGGTAGGTAGAAGGAAATCTTCCCATGGATATATTTAAGAAAAACAGTGGGGAGGTCTGAGATTTTGAAGGGCCATGTTTCAGGTTATAATTTAAAAGAGAGGCAAATGATAGTCCCTCTCTTCTTGGGTTTCAGGAACAGGGAAGATTTTTCCACTTGTGAAATAATTTTGGAGGTTTTACAACCCTGAGCCTTTCATCCTATTTTTTCCTGGACTTGGGACATAAGGGGATTGACAAGATGGGGCCAGAGAAGAAGCAGGTTTTGAAATGCCTCTTTTGATTCTGTTCATTGATGAAATTCTTCACCATGGGCCTTAAAGAGTACATATTTTTTCCTGATACGCCACATGAAGTGGTCTATTAATGAAATTTTATTTCCTCAGATAAGTTCCCTTCCTCCATTAATTTGTGGGATTTCAGATGAAAACTTACTTGAACTGTGGTTTTCTATGTGTCTGAATGGAAGGACATGTTTGTCTTTGACCCTTTAGTTTCACGTCTTAGTCTTGATATTTAAGTAGCTTTGGTTCAGACAGAGAAGGACCATGAGTGCAGTTGCTGGGACTGCTCTCTAGGTTAAAGGCTTTCTGGTCTTGGGGAAGATTCCCCCCAACCTACGCAAGTGGCGTAGATGCTTAATATTCTAGATGAGAGAAGCACTAGAGTTTTTTATTCATTACTTGTGAGCACATATGTGGCCTCTGGGGAAGCTCAGCTGAGGTAGTCTCATGTTCCACGAAAGGTCACCAAGGAGAAATGGCCAGGAAGACAGGAAGACGTGTCTCACCTGGGAGGGTATGGCAACAGCTACGCAAGACCTCCTGTTGGACATATGTGACATTCATTCATTCATTTATTTATTTATTTTTTTGAAACAGAGTTTCACTCTCTCACCCAGGCTAAAGTGCAGTGGCACGATCATGGCTCACTACAACTTCCCTGTCTCGAGCTCAAGCCATTCTCACACCTCAGCCTCCTGAGTAGCTAGGACAGCAGGCAGGCACCACTGTGCCCAGGTAATTTTTAAATTCTTTTTAGAAATAAGGTATTGCCATGTTGCTCAGGCTGGTTTGGAACTCCTGGGCTCAACTCCTGCATTGGACTCCAAAAGTGCTACTATTACAGGGATGAGCCTTGGTGCCTGGCCCATTTATTCTTAAGTACTTATGCTCAAGGCAGGTCTTCCAAGGGAAGAGAAGAACAGCCAGGTAAGACTCATATGAGATAGCTGGGGAGGTGGCATTTCATCCTTCCATGCATACCCTTCTGATCCACAAGCAGAGTGCTGTCCTACAACCATTGCTGTCCCCATTCGGTCATGACAGGTAGACATGCAGGTGATGACCACAGACTGGCAGTTAGACAAGGATTCTCAGTGTTGTATGTTGCATGTGTGAGTGTGTGTGCCAGATGCCTCTGGCAGTTTGATGGAAAATTGGTACGTTTTGTAAAAATGATAAGTTTAAGTCTTATAATAAGGTAAATACTTATAAAAGGAAGTCATTTTTATTGAAATAGTTACCACATATATTAATATTAATATTTAAGGCCAGGTGCATTGACTCATGCTTGTAAATCCCAGCATTTGGGGATGCTGAGGCAAGAAGATCTCTAGAGGCCAGGAGTTCAAGTTGCCAGCCTGGAAAACAAAGGGAGACTCTATTTCTACAAACAATAATAATAAAAAAAGATATATTTAAACTGGGCTGTAGTATTACATGTGTAACTTTATTTTATATTAAGTAGCTGGATCTACTTATGAGGTTCATACTAGTCACAATTTCTTAGTACAATTGAGTTTAAACAATATTTTGGGGTATTTGTCCTACCAAAATTGATAACAGAAGAAAATACTAAATTTCAGTGCACAGTAATGAAACTAAACATGATATTCCCTTTTCCCATTGAAGTTAGTAGAACCTATAGAATTTATCTAAAGACACCTAGGGGGCAAAGGATAAATGCTTGAGGCTATGATACCCCATTCTCCATGATGTGATTGCATACCTATATCAAAACATCTCATGTACCTCATAAATATATATACATGCTATGTACCCACAAAAATAAATAAATAAAGATACTTGGATGGGATTGGGGTTTTTAGACATAGCCTGGAGAACATCTGCACTGAAGATTGTGTAGAGGAAAGAGTTTTGATTTATTATACCCCTGTTTCTTTAAAAAAAAAAACAAAACAAAACAACAACAACAAAAAACCTTTGTATGATGATAGGAATTTTGCCAGAGGTGGGGAATGTGAGACTTACCAGTTGAAAACATTCTATACTGAGGTAATTTTTTTATGTCAAAAAGAAAGTGAAGAGTGTGGCAGATTAAAATCTTCATGTTTGGCAGGGAACAGACAAACAAAAAGACAGCAGGAACCTCTGCAGACTTAAATGTCCCTGTCTGACAGCTTTGAAGAGAGTAGTGGTTCTCTCAGCATGCAGCTGGAGATCTGAGAACGGGCAGACTGCCTCCTAAAGTGGGTCCCTGACCCCCAAGCAGCCTAACTGGGAGGCACTCCCCAGTAGGGACAGACTGACACCTCACTCGGCCAGGTATTCTTCTGAGACAAAACTTCTAGAGGAGCGATCAGACAGCTGGATACGCGGCCTCACAAAAATCTGCCATTCTGCAGCCACCGCTGCTGACACCCAGCAAAACAGGGTCTGGAGTGGACCTCTAACAAACTCCAACAGACCTGCAGCTGATAGTCCTGTCTGTTATAAGGAAAACTAACAAACAGAAAGGACACCCACACCAAAAACCCATCTGTACCTCACTATCATCAAAGACCAAAAGTAGAAAAACCTACAAAGATGGGGAGAAAACAGAGCAGAAAAACTGGAAACTCTAAAAAGCAGAGCAACTGTCCTTCAAAGGAATGCAGCTCCTCACCAGCAATGGAACAAAGCTGGATGGAGAATGACTTTGACGAGTTGAGAGAAGAAGGCTTCAGATGATCAAACTACTCTGAGCTATGGGAGGA
>NW_026654073.1:0-9941 GCF_009828535.3 Hylobates moloch
GAGATGGGGTTTCACCATGTTGGCCAGGCTGGGCTTGAACACCTGACCTCAGGTGATCTGCCCTCCTCAGCCTCCGAAAGTGCTAGGATTACTACAGGCATGAGCCACCGCACCCGTCAGCCTAGCTTCTTTGTGTTCATTCATTCATTCATTCATCATTCAGCAAATGTCTATGAGCGCCTATTCTGTGCCACTGAACCAGCTGGGCTGGCCCTGGGGGACAATTGACTTCCCCTGCAAATTCACTCTCATCAGATCCCCAGGCTGGTCTAGGATTTGTTTAGACGCCCTCACGTTGGGGAACTCATTCCTTGCTAAGAATAATCACCACCAATACCAGTCTCAAGTACCACCAATAATGGCAAGTTCTTGGGGTGACTACAACATCTACTCCCAAACCCAGCCCAGCCCATGTGCTGTGTTAAAGAACCTGGGTTCAAATCCCATGTCATTTTCCAGCCCTTGGACAAACCCCTACCCATTTTGTGCTTCAGTTTCCCTAGTTGTAAAATGGAGATAGTAGTGCCTCTCTTGTGGGCTCAGCACCAGGCCTGTTATACAGGTGGTGCTTAATAAATGTGTCCTGTTACTTAAGATCTGGTGTGTGTAGCTCCTGTGGTCGCTGTCCATGGGGGTGAGTGGGGTGGGGAAGGGGTGGTTCGAGTTTCTGCACATCAGGACATGAGGCGTGGTCCATGCAAATGAAATGCAAATCCCACGCAAATAAATCTCTGCGTGGTGCAGGGCAGCATGCAAGGCTGGAGGTACAAGGTGCACGCATTGGTGGGGGGGCGCCTGGGAACCCCGTGAGCCGAGCCCAGACCCAGAGGTGCTGACCCGCATCCAGCCTAGCTTTCAGCGCTCGGTGTAAATGTTTACACCTGGCAGGCCGCCAGGCTCCGCGCCGCCCCACACTAGGCAGCCAGGAGGGGGAATGTAAACTCAGGCTGGGGGCCACGGGACGCTGGGGAGGAACCCAGATGGCGTCGAGTGTGGTGGGTGTGTACACGTGAGTTATTAAACACCAACTATATGCAGTGAGCAGGATACCACCAGGCACTCACAGCACCAAATAACTGGTGCCCGAATGGGTAAAGCTCAGGGCATTCCTGGGGGCCCACTAGCGCCCCTGCACTAGCCAGAGGTTGAAGTGAATAGGGTAGGCAGTCATGGAAGGCTTCCTGGAGGAGGCACCCTCCAAGCTGAGATTACAAGGGGAGTGAGAGCTAGGTACAGTGGCTCACGCCTGTAATCCCAGCTCTTCGGGAGGCCCAAGTGGAAGGATAGCTTGAGCCCAGGAGTTTGAGACCAGCCTGGGCAACGCTGTGAGACTCCCCTCTCTATTAAACAAAAACAAAAAAAATTAAAAATTAGCCAGTCATGGTGGCTCATGCCTGTAGTCAGTCCTAGTTACTCCGGAGGCTGAGGTGGGAGGATCGCTTGAGCCTAGGAGGTGGAGGCTGCAGTGAGCTGTGATCACACCACTGCACTCCAGCCTGGGTGACAGAGCAAGACCCTGTCTCAAAAAAAAAGAAAGAGAGAGAGAGAGAGAGAAAGGAAGAGAAAAGGAAGAAAGGAAAGAAAGAGGAAGAAAGAAAGAAAGAAAAAGAAAAGAAAGAAAGAGAGAGAAAGAAAGAAAGAGAGAAGGCTGGGTGCGGTGGCTCATGCCTGTAATCCCAGCACTTTGGGAGGCCAAGGTGGGCAGATCACTTGAGGTCAGGAGCTTGAGACCAGCATAGCTAACAGGGAGAAACCCTGTCTCTATTAAAAATACAAAAATTAGCCAAGCATGCTGGCAGGTGCCTGTAATCCCAGCTACTCGGGGGGCTGAGGCAGGAGAATCGCTTGAACCCGGGAGGCAGAGGTTGCAGTGAGCTGAGATTGCGCCACTGCACTCCAGCCTGAGGGACAAGAGACTCCATCTCCAAAAGAAAAAAAGAAAAAGAAAAAGAAAAAGGAAGGGGAGTGGGAGTGGGGAGGGAGGGAAGAAGTGTTCTCCATGGAAGGACCTATTTGTGCAAAAGCCCAGAGCTGGGACTCAACGTCCAGGGCAGCTCTGGTCCATTGCTGCCCACTTCTGGGCCTGCTTATCCATCTGGATGGGAAACAGGCTCAGAGAGGGGCAGAGTCAATGGAGGACACCAGCGTGTAGGGAACAGTGTCAGCCCCAGATTCCTGCCTCCAGACTGTCCTAAACACCACCCTCCCCACGCCTTTGTCCCACAGTGCCACCTGCCGGGAATGACCTCTCCTCCTTTCACTCTTCCCCTTGGCTCCTCAGCTGCAGCCGCTCCGGCCTCCTTGCTGTTCCTGGGATACGCCACGCTCAGTCCGGCCTCGGGGCCTTTGCACTGGCTGTGTCCCCTGCCTGTGATGCCATTCTCCTCTGCCTGGCCAACTGCTACGTTTATTCAAGTCTGAACCCTGTCATCGGCTCCTCAGGAAGGCACTCCGGGACCCCCAGATGGGGGCGGTTCCCTGTGACTCCTGGCACAGAGCCCAACCCCTTCCTTGTTCAATGGTTCCTTGAGGGACCATTCCCATGTGATTATCGACCATTCGGCAGGCGTTCAAAGTCAAAGGCCCCACACTGAGTCCTGGCCCAGCGCCCTGTACCTGTTGGTTGCTCGAGGGACAGACAGGGGGCGTGCGGCTGACCATCCCGTGCCTGCAGGCTGAGGATGCAGCGCTGGAAGGCGGCGGCCTTGGCCTCAGTGCTCTGCAGCTCCGTGCTGTCCATCTGGATGTGTCGAGAGGGCCTGCTTCTCAGCCACCGCCTCGGACCCGCGCTGGTCCCCCTGCGCCGCCTGCCTCGAACCCTGGATGCCCGGATTGCCCGCCTGGCCCAGTGTAAGCTCCTCCTCTGTGTGGGGTCAGATACCCCCAACGTAAGGGGTAGAATTTCAGGCAGTGGAGTGGGAGGTCGGGGGGGTGGTGTCATAGATTTTTTAAAGATAGGGCCAGCCAGCCCTGTTGCAGGGAGGCAGGGACAGACATCCTAAAAGATTATTCAGGGCAACGCATGGTGGCGCCTGCCTATAATCCCAGCACTTTGGGAGGCTGAGACAGGAGGATCTCTTGAACCCAGGAGTTCATGACCAGCCAGGGCAATGTAGCGAGACCTCCATCTCTACCAAAAACTTCAGAAATTAGCCAGGTGTGGTGGCACACGCCTGTAGTTCCAGCTACTTGGGAGGCTGAGGTGGGAGGATCACTTGAGCCCAAGAGTTCAAGGCTGCATTGAGCTATGATTGCACCACTATACTCCAGCCTGAGCAACACAGCAAGATTCTGTCTCAAAACATTATAATAATAAATACATTTTCTAAAAAAAGATGGGGTGGAGGGAGGTTGCAAATTCCCCCAGTGGCCTGGTGGAGCTAGGGTGACTTCTGGGAACTGGGGTCTTTCAGCTCAGCTGTCACAAGGAATTAGGCTCTGCCCTGAGGTCCCGTGGGGGCCAGATGGGGATTAGACCTGGGCATTTGCCTGGTTGGCCTCCACGGTGCAGCGGGGGGGGGGGGGGGGCGGGGGGAGGAGAGAGAGGCTGGATCTGAGGTCCCAGTGACCTGCCCCAAGGGACAGGGACCAAGGGGAGGCGGGAGATGGAGCAGGAGCTAAAAACCGGAAGAGAGACCCAGAGATTGGGAGGGATGAGGAGGGGTGGAGAGAGAGAGAGGAGAGACGGGGCTGGGGGCACAGACACGGGCAAAAGTGCTGCTATAGGGACACAGAAATGCCCACCCTGAGGGCAAGACCCTCACCCAACTCCCCACCAATCCCTAATGCCTGCCCCACCGCAGGTGCTGTGGAGTGAGGGTGGTGCGTGGGCCCTGACCCCTGTGCCCATGCACATGTCCATGTGTGCGCCTGCGCGGGCATCTAAGGCGTAGATGCCGGCAGGGTGCGTGTGCAGCGCCTTTGGGTGTGGGCCACGAGTACGCCCGTGTGCGCGTCTGCGCCCGCCCCTGCCAGCCCACACAATCCTCTTTTCTTGTCCTTACAATGCACAAGGGTGGCCTCCGGCACGAGCTCCACTTCTGTCCTCCCACCACTTCCCTCTCTGCAAGCGGCGTGAAGTCCTTCCTAGGACTCTGGGACAGAGACCCGGGCGGGGCCCCTAAAATCCAGTGCTCCAGGACTTGGGATTGGGGGGGGCAAAGCAAGAATGGAGGAATTTCAGGCACTGGGGAGGGTCAGGGCCCATGGGCGGGTGCCTGTCTGCCCTACTGCAAAAAGGGAGTGGCCACCGAGTCCCAAGTCCCCATGTTCTAGGCTCCTGGTGGAATTTCAGGCTGAGGACCTTGTGTTCTAGCCCCCGTGCAAGCAGCCAGCCCCGTTGCAGGGAGGCAGGGACAGACATCCTAAAAGATGATTCATTGTTGCCAGGTGCGGTGGCTCACGCCTGTAATCCCAGCACTTTAGGAGGCCAAGGTGGGCGGATCACGAGGTCAGGAGATGGAGACCATTCTGGCTAAGACTGTGAAACCCCGTCTCTACTAAAATTACAAAAAAATTAGCCGGGCATGGTGGCGGGCACCTATAGTCCCAGCTACTCGGGAGGCTGAGGCAGGAGAATGGCGTGAACCCGGGAGGCGGAGCTTGCAGTGAGCCCAGATCGCGCCACTGCACTCCAGCCTGGGCAACAGAGCGAGACTCCGTCTCAAAAAAAAAAAAAAAGATTATTCATTGTTTATATGGAATTCAGATTTAGCCGGGCATCTGTATTGTATCTGGCAAGCCCACAAATGTCTGCTTCGTTGCACCCCTCTAGGGTTGGGTGTGCCCCTAACTGACCCCCCAGCACAGTCCTGGCCACTCCAGTCCTGCTCTATGGCTTAAAGAACACGGACTAGGTTGTTCAGTCATCGCCCACCCCCCGCACCGATTTCCCACCCTCTCAACCCCAGCCAAGACAGAGATCATGGAAGCTTCATGGGACAGACCGGGAAACTGAGGCCTGAGGTTGCAAGTGGTGAAAGTGGCAGAGTCAGGCCCTGAGGCTGGGTTTGTCTCCTTTCTGAGACCCCCTGTGGGAACAGACATCTTCTCCCCCACCAAACCCCAGGAGACAGCCCCTCCTTCCCCAGGGCCACCCAGAGGCTCATTCTTTTGACAGCCAGGTGCACCAGCCTGGGGGGCAGGTGGGGACTAAAGATTTCCTCTCCCAACCACAAGCGTGACGGCCACCTGCTCTGGGGCTGGGAGTCCCCTGCCTGCAAGTCCGCCAGCAGCGCTGCCTGTCATTCCAGCGTCTGCACTTCTCTCCTGGGCTTTGGAGTTTGAGGGTGGAGCCAGCCGCTTGGGTAATAAATTTAGGCTGCCAGGCCCTGGGAATCGGTGACTTGGGCACCTCCTGGCGAGTGTGGGAGAAAGCGGCTGGACCTGGGCCAAACGGGTGAACGATGAAGGCAGGAAGAATGACCTTTAAGCCCGCCTCTGTCGCTCTCTCTCGGCCACCTGCTAATGATGTGACCTTGGGATGGTCCGTTTTGTCACCTGTCACATGGGGGTGGCATTGACAGTAGCTGCTGCCACTCCATGGAGTGGGGTCCCCGCACAGGCCTCGGACGCAGTAGGCTGCGGTACCTGCTGCTCCTCTGCATTCTGAGAAACCCAAACACCCTGATTCATTTCTCGGATAGGGAAACTGAGGCTCCACTGCACAGTGGGGCAGCGGGGATGGAGGGAGTCTGAAAAGCCCGGGGACTCAGAGCAGACGTCGGGGCCGGAAGAGGGGGCTCTAGAGACCTATGACAGCCTCACTAAAGAGGGATGGGGCATGGGAAGCAGCCCCCTAGTGCTGCCCAGAGAGGGTGCACCAGTGTCCTGGGGCAGCCCAGCATAGGGGCGGGGTCCAGATAGATTTGCGACGGAGGACGAGGAGAATGCAGCAGCAATGAGGTGAGAGAGGGGCCCAGAGGAGGTGTCTTAGAGACCCCGGTCAGCTCAGCTCAAGGTGAGACGGGCTGGAAAGCAGCCCAGAAAGGATGGACCAGGTTCTGGGCAGCCAATATAGGCTCAGGGTTCAGAAAGGGGTGCTGGACCAGCGTAGGGGTGTGAGTGTGTACGTGCCCCCCAGTGCCGCCCAGAGAGGGTGCATGAGCAGCTCAGCAAGAGGGTGGGGAAATTTGGGATCTGGGAGTGAGACGAGAAGCCGTACAGGCCTGGCGTCCCAGCAAGGGTCTTCGTTTGCAGGGGTACAGCGAAGGTAGGGGGGCTCCCTCCCACCCCCTGCACTCACTGACCCCCTCCTTTCTGTTCCTCCCCTCGCAGACCGTGCACTGCTGCAAGGCGCCCCGGATGCGGTGGAGCTGCGCGAGCTGACGCCCTGGGCTGGGCGGCCCCCAGGTCCGCGCCGTCGGGCGGGGCCCCGGCGGCGGCGCGCGCGTGCGCGGTCGGGGGCGCGGCCGTGCGGGTTGCGCGAGCTGGAGGTGCGCGTGAGCGAGCTGGGCCTGGGCTATGCGTCCGACGAGACGGTGCTGTTCCGCTACTGCGCAGGCGCCTGCGAGGCTGCCGCGCGCGTCTACGACCTCGGGCTGCGACGACTGCGCCAGCGGCGGCGCCTGCGGCGGGAGCGGGTGCGCGCGCAGCCCTGCTGCCGCCCGACGGCCTACGAGGACGAGGTGTCCTTCCTGGACGCGCACAGCCGCTACCACACTGTGCACGAGCTGTCGGCGCGCGAGTGCGCCTGCGTGTGACCCTACCTCACCCGGCCGGGGCGGCGGCCACTGCCCCCGCCCCGACGGCACCACCGGCCGGCCCCGCGACAGACTGCGCGTGCGTAGAGTACGCCGGCGCGGCCCCGGGACTCTCGCGATAACTGTACTGAGATAAAGTGTGGCAACTCGAGCTGGCTGGTGATTCATCCTCGGCGAGGGGCTCGCGGGTGGGGCGCGTCGCTGTCTCCGCCGGGAAAGCGGGGACCAGTGGGGGCGCCCAGCTGCAGGGTGGTGGGAGGATGCTGTTTGCTTTGGGGGAGGGGTAGATGCCAAGTGGGTCCAATTTATGGCAGACAAAAAGGAAAATGGGGTGAATGGGGCTATGTTGGTAGGGACCGTCCTTCCTGCCTCCCTACGGGTCCCACTGCCCGTCCCGAGCGTGTCCCGGTCCGCGCCTCTTCGCTGTGTGGGCTTCTGGGGAGGGGGAAGGGGAGCTACGCTCGGATGAAGAGACCGAGGTCTAGGTGGACCCCGATTCCCCAGCTTGCTCCCTCCCGCACCTCTCCGCGGTGCGGGCTTCTGGGATGAAGAGACTGAGGTCTAGGTGGACCCAGTTTCCCCAGCTTGTCCCCGACTGCCCCTCTCTGCCGTGTGGACTTCTGGAGAGGGGGAAAGGGAGACACACTGGGTGAGGAGCCTGAGGTCCAGGTGGAATCAGTTCCCCAGCGTCTCCCCGTCCGCACTTCTCCCGCTATGTGGGTTTCTAGGGAGGGGGAAGGGGGAGCCACTCTGGGGGTGAGGAGACTGAGGTCCAGGTGGACCCGGGCCTCCCTTGTCCGACCGACGGCCTCCTCGGGCCGGTCTTCCCCCACCAGGGTGAGCTGAAAGCCACTATCTCCTTCCATCAGCTACTAAAAATACCCGCACGCTGTCCACCTCCCGGCAGAGAGAGGCCTGGGGCGGGCGCCAGCCCCATCCAGCCCGAAGCCGGCGCCTGCTGGGGTAGGGCTGGGTCCCCAGAGACCTGGGTCCTAGGCCCATAAAAGCCCTGGCCGGCCTCGAGGGGGGATTTACGACAAGCCCCTGCGGAGTATGGAAAAAGCCCGGCTCGGTGTTTAGATTTGCCCACGGTGTCACCTTGATGCTTGGCAGGCCTCGGGTGTTGGGTTGCCAGAGCGCGGGAGGGGTCGGCGGGTCCCACGGTCGGCTTGAGGGGCGGGGAAAGGGCGGGCACTGCGAGCCCAGGGCAGGCACCGGCGAGGCGAGACTCCTCCCCTCCTGCCCCTCAGACTGGGGGTTCCGAAGGCTACAACCCTTCCCCTTAGCTGGGCCCCCTCCCCTCTTTCCCACACGTCTGCCTTAGGACCACCCTCTAACCACAGTGTCCCTTCCCAGGCTCAGCCCGCATCCCCCCAGCCCCCGCAAAGCTGGAGGAAGCAGATCAGAAACCGCCTCCAGGGAGAATCACCCAGCCATGCGGGAACATCCCTGGCCCCTGGCTCCCGGGGACCCACAGCTAAAACTGGAGACTCTCAAGGTGGCTAATCAGCAGGACTTCCAGGGAGTCCTGAGAGCAGGGCTTGGCGGCCAGGCCCAAGCCCGTGGGTGGTCTGCTTGGGAAGCGGTTTCAGGGCTGCTGCTGGCTGGGGTCCCCGCCTAAGCCCGCAGTCTTCTGACTCTGAGGTTTCAGGTGGTGGGTTCCTCCACCCTTTGGGCCGACTCAGCCCGGTCTCCGCAGAGAGGCCGGAGTTCCTAGACGCTGCGGAAACCCAAGTGACGCTTACTCCAAGCCTCAATTTCCCCATCCTAGATGGCCCGGCCTCAGAGAGAGGAGTATTGTTCAGCCCAGGACACACGGAGAGAAAGCTGACCATCAGGGGTCTGCCACCCCCCGAAGCTCCCCTGCCACTGTGTGCATGTGTGTGTGAGTGTTGTCCACCCTCTGGGGCCTCCCGGACCTCGGCCTTCCTGTCTCCCACCCAGATCCAGTGTCCCAACCACAGGGCGCAGGCCCAGCCCACCAGGGAATTGGAACATAAATAAACAGCGAGGCCCCTGCAGTTCCCTGGGGCTGCGGTTGTCATCAGCGCATCCGCACACCGGATGAGCGTCTCTCTCACACACACACAAGCACACTCACAAGACACAGAGACCACCACCCACAAGGGCTCAGCAGGCAGGACCCTTGATCCTACACAGTCACCTTCCACACTCAGAATTGCACACTCAGAAAAGGACACTCCCCCTTTTTCTTGAGACAGTCTCACTGTGTTGCCCAGGCTGGAGTGCAGTGGTGCGATCATGGCTCCCAGCAACCTCTGCCTCCCAGGTTCAAGTGATTCTTGTGTCTCAGCCACCTGGGTAGCTGGGATTACAGGCACCGGCCACCACGCCCGGCTAATTTTTTTTTCTTTTTTTTTTTTTGCGACAGAGTCTTGCTCTGTCGCCAGGCTGGAGTGCAGTGGCGCGATCTCGGCTCACTGCAACCTCTGACTCTCTGGTTCAAGCAATTCTCCTGCCTCAGCTTCCCAAGTAGCTGGGATTACAGGCACGCACCACCACGCCCAGCTAATTTTTGTATTTTTAGTAGAGACGGATTTCACCATGTTGGCCAGGATGGTCTCGATCTCCTGACCTTGTGATCCGCCTGCCTCGGCCTCCCAAAGTGCTGGGATTACAGGCATGAGCCACCGCGCCTGGCCTCATCATCCGTTTTCTTTGCAGTATTACATCTGGAAACGGTGCCGTGATTATCTCTCTGCACCCCTCACAGGCGGCTAACAACATCACAAACAAATCATCCAGAACCATCACTCGTGGGTGGGACCCCAAGGACACCAGTTCCCAGGGCCCAGTGCCCTCCAGGGTGAGGATCCCAGAAGGTGAGGCTCCTAGCAGGTGAGATTCAGTGTGGAAAGTCTCTGGGACCAGGTCCCAGCAGGCAAAGTCCCCAGGAGACGTCCCCAGCAGGCCAGGCTTCCGAAGGGGACGCTCCTGGAAGCCAGCATGTGAAATCCCAGGTAAGGGACATACCTGGCCACCAAAGACTCCAGCAGGTGAGGCCCCAGAAAAGTGAGGACCCAGATAGGTGAATCCCCAGGCAGGTGAAGCTGCAACAGGTGACCGTCCCAGGCAGGTGAGTCCCCAGGCAGGTGAAGCTTCAGGCAAGGGAGTCTTTAGGTAGATGAGGCCCCCAGACAGGTGAGGCTCCAGGAAAATGAGGTTCCCGGCAGCCCAGGCCCCACACCAGCCTCTCAGTTGAACCAAGCTGCTATGCTG
>NW_026654074.1:0-9938 GCF_009828535.3 Hylobates moloch
AGGTCACTATGAAGGTCAATTCATTCATTTAACAAATATTTATTAAACGCCTACTATGTGTCAGATACCATTCTAGGCCTAGGAATAGGGCAGTAAACAAAACTAAAAGTCCGTATCCCCATGATGCTTATTTTTAAGGGGCAAGGAAAGACAGTTAAACATTTTTATATATACAAAATGAGTCAGATGGTGACATCTGCTATAAAGAAAAATAAAGCAAAGTATAAGGGAAGAGAGATTGGTGGAGGGGTGTATATTTTACATAGAGTAGTCAGGGAAGGCCTCTTGGATGGGATGACTTTTGAACAGAAACTTGAATAAAGTACAGGACAAGCCATATGGATATCTAAGGAAAGAGTATGCACAGATCCTGGGGTGGGAAGGTGCTTAGATTATCAAGGAATAGGAAACCACAGTGCAGCTAACGCTGAGTAAGTAGTATAAAATGAGGATACAGATTACGGAAGGTCCTATAGGCCATGGTAAAGATCGCAGGTTTTATTTTGAGTAACATGGGATACCACTGGAGAATTTGGAGCAAAGGAGTGATGTGAGCTAACTTGGCTTTAAAAGAATCATTCTTACGTTCATAATGTTAGGTCTCTTTAAAAAAAAAAAATCACTCTGCTTTACTGTGAAGAATAGAAGACAAAGGTAAACTAGGGAGACCAGTTGGGAGGCAAAGTGATGGTAGTAAAGGCAATGAGAAGATAAGGAGCTGGCCCCTAGTGGTTTAGCAAAACAGAAAGCATGAGGCAAAAACTGGAGAAAGAAATGGTTCTAGGTCTGGCACAGTGGCTCATGCCTGTAATCCCTGCACTTTGGGCAGATCACTTGAGCCCAGGAGTTCAAGACCAGCCTGGGCAACATGGCAAAACCCTGTCTCTACAAAAAATACAAAAACTAATGGGGCATGCTAGTACATGCCTGTAGTCCCAGCTACTTGGGAGGCTGAGGTGGAAGAATCACTTGAGCCTGGGAGGTCAAGGCTACAGTGAGCTGTGATCATGCCACTGTACTCCAGCCTGGGCAACAGAGGTAGACTCTGTCTCAATTAAAAAAAAAAAAAAAGGTTCTGTTTATATTTCAAAAGTAAAGCCAACAAGTTTTGCTGAAGAATTAACAGCATCTGGCTGGACGACGCGGGGGCCCACACCTGTAATCCCAGCAATTTGGGAGGCCGAGGCAGGCAGATCACCTGAGATCTGGGGTTCAAGACCAGCCTGGCCAATGTGGTGAAACCCCATCTCTACAAAAATACAAAAATTAGCTGGGCATGATGGCAGGTACATGTAATCCCAGCTACTTGGGAGGCTGAGGCGGGAGAATCATTTGAACCTGGGAGGTAGAGGTTGCAGTGAGCCAAGATCACACCACTGCACTCCAGCCTGGGTGACAGAGTGAAACTCCAACTCAAAAAGAAAAAAAAAAAAGAAGAATTAACAGCATCAAAGATTAACTGCAAGTATTTTGGCCTCAGCAACTAAATGAATGGAGATGCTATTAACTGAGAATAGGGAAGGAGCAAGGTGGCAGGCGAGATGCATGATGTGCTTATAGACATGCAAGTAAATATGATGAAAAAATGCTGTGTGAACTATGAAGCCAAAGGCAAATGTTACCTATATTTAATTATTGTTATTAATATCCTTACCTTAAGAGAGAAAAGCCTTGCTTAAAAATGGTATTGTTCCTCAGGCACAGCACCTACAGCAAAACAGCCACGTTAGGACAATCTTAAGCATTTATAGACCTCCAAGTATGTCTTCTCAGAGAGGCAAGAAACCCACAGTACACAAACCAAAAAAGGACAAAAAGGCTCTTATCTAGCAAAGAAGCTACCCTACAATTAAAACCAAGCATGCAAACAAACCAAGGTCATCATTCTCATTCCACCCACTACAGTAAATGCTCAAAAAACAGAAGTCCCCCTGCACACTGCTTTCTCACTGTTTACCATTTCCAACTTAATCTATTTTTTTCTAATATCAATCAATCATTACTATGCATCTGCCATGCACAGCATCATGAGAGGGGCTTTATTAAATCTTCTTTAATTCTGAAAACACTGCAAGACAATTTCACAAGTAAAGCAACTGAGACCCAGAGAGGTTATATTCCAAAAAATTATACCTAATAAGCTGCTAAGAGGACTGACTTAATGGCCAGGTGCGGTGGCTCATGCCTGTAATCCCAGCACTTTGGGAGGCTGAGGTGGGCGGATCACGAGGTCAGGAGTTCAAGACCAGCCTGACCAACATGGTGTTGTCTCTACTAAAATTACAAAAATTAGCCAGGCGTGGTGGCACATGCCTGTAATCCCAGCTACTCAGGAGTCTGAGGCAGAAGAATCACTTGAATCCAGGAGACGGAGGTTGCAGTGAGCAAAGATTGCGCCACTGCACTCCAGCCTGGGCCACAGAATGAGATTCCGTCTCAAAAAAAAAAAAAAGAGGATGACTTACTACAAAAGCTATGCCTCTATTACAGTACACTGTCTCTCTCAATAACAGTGATAGGCTGGGCGCGGTGGCTCACGCCTATAATCCCAGCACTTTGGGAGGCCAAGTTGGGTGGATCACGAGGTGAGGAGTTCGAGACCAGCGTGGCCAAGATTGTGAAACCACGTCTCTACTAAAAATACAAAAATTAACCAGGCATGGTGGCGGGCATCTGTAACCCCAGCTACTCAGGAGGCTGAGGCAGGAGAATCCCTTGAACCCAGGAGGCGGAGGTTGCAGTGAGCCAAGATCTCACCACTGCACTCTAGCCTGGGCAACAGAGCAAGACTCTTGTCTCAAAAAAAAAAATTAAAAAATAAAAATATAATTAAAAAATGACAGTGATAATAATACTTCACAATGGAGGTAAGAACAAAAAAACAAATATAATGATAGCAACTGCAGCCTCGATCTCCTGGACTCAAGCAATTCCCTTGCCTCAGTCTTCCAAACAAACGTCTGTTCTTTTGTTTGTTTGTTTTACGGGAAAGAAACAAAAAAAAGTCTGTTCTTAAGGTCCTATAACATAAAAAGAAACTCCTGCCCACTATGGATAACAATTTTAATTCTTTCAACATGGACGTATGAAAAGTCTAGTATGCAAAAACAAGGAAAATCTGAGAAACTATCAGTCAAGAGGAGCCTACAGAAAAGACGACAACTAAATAAAATATAATATCCTGAATGGGATCCACAACAGAAAAATGACACTAGAGAAAAAGTAAGGAAATCTGAATAAAGTACAGACTTTAGCTAATATAATATACCAATATTGGCTCATTAATTATAAAAAAAAAAAAATCACACTAGGCCGGGTGCGGGGGCTCACACCTGTAATCCCAATACTTTAGGAGGCTGAGGCAGGCAGATCACTTGAGGCCAGGAGTTCAAGACCAGCCTGGCCAACATGGTGAAACCCCGTCTCTCCTAAAAATACAAAAATTAGCCAGGAGTGGTGGTGCGTGCCTGTAATCCCAGCTACTTGGGAGGAGGCTGAGGCAGGAGAATCGCTTGAACCCAGGAGGCAGAGGTTGCAGTGAGCAGAGATCATACCACTGCACTCCAGTCTGGGCAACAGAGCAAGACTCTGTCTCAAAAAATAAATAAATAAATCACACTAATGTAAAGATAATAGTAATAGGGGAACTTGGGATATACGGGAACTCTGTGTACTGTCTTTGCAAGTTTTCTGTAAATCTAAAACTATTCTAAAATAAAGCTTATTTTTTAAAAAGTCTATTATAAGCCAGGTGTAGTGGCTAACGCCTACAATCCAAGCATTTTGGGATGCCAAAGTAGGAAGATCACTTGAGCCTAGGATTTTGAGACCAGCCTGGCCAACAAAGGAAGACCCTTTCTCTACAAAACAAAAAATTAGCCAGGCATGGTGGTGCACACCTATGATCCCAGCTACTCAGGAGGCTGAGGTAGGAGGATCACTTGGACCCAGATGGCCGAGGCCACAATGAGCCGTGACTGTGCCACTGCACTCCGGCCTGGGGTGACAGAATGAGACCCTGTGTCAAGTTAAAAAAAAAAAAAAAGAAAAGCTTATATGCCAACTGCTATGCTGAATGTTAAAGAGAATATAAAAACAAAATGTAACTACAGGGATGAATCTTGAAAACATTATACTAAATAAAAGAAACCAGTCACAAAGGACCAAATATTATATGATTCTATTTCTGTGAAATATCCAGAATAGCCAAATCTATGGAGAAAGGAAGTCAATTAGTGGCTGCCTGGGGCTAGAAGGTCTGGGGAGCTGTGGATGACTGCTAAGGGGTATGGAGTTTTTTTTTGGGATGATGTTCTCAAACTGATTGTAGTAATGGTTGTACAATTCTGTGAATATAATAAAAGCTACTGAATTCCACACTTTAAATAGGTGAATTGTAGGTTATGTGAACTGTATTTCAATAAAACTATCAAAAAATGTATGCACAATCTCTGTCCTTCAGGCATTTGGATGGCTGGAGACAGACATACATTTGTATTAAACAGCTAAGCAATACTGCAGGCATTGTATGAAGTCAAAATAGGTGGTATGAACAACAAGCACACCTGGCAGGAAATCCAGGGGGAGATGGCTAGGAGAAATCTTTAGCTTTTGCAGAGTTATAGACGTTGCTGAGGATCTGCTTAGTCATGAACCCTCTTCCTAGACAAATGCATATAAGCAAGGATATACGAAGAGTTTGCCTATTACTTCAAGAGATTCACCAAAACTCTTATCATCACCCAAGAACCCCTATGCTAAACCAAGAGATCCTCAGAGCAACGGTCATGTCACTTTCCTCCCAGGCACACTGTAGACAATCAAGGTTTGTTCTGATGAATAAATGATCAGAAAGAAGCGAATAAATGATAATCATTGCTACCACATATTAAGCACCGACATCTACTTTGTTGAGCACGTATCATGTGTCTAAATCATAATACTTTTACAAGATAAGCATTATTATCCCCACTTTACAGTTGAGGAAACAGATTAAGTAACCTACCCAAAGTCACACAACTACTATCGAAGCTAGCATAGGGTCTTGGGTTTCTCTGACACCAAAATCCATAATTTCCCCACTATTCTACACCTTTTCTTACATAAATGAAGGTGTTAGTGCTTAGGAAATTAGGAAGGGGAAAGATAAAACTTAGGAAAAGTCTCCCAGAGGATGTAAGACCATGAAGATTGGGAAGGATGTGAATAGACAGAAGGGCAAAATGTGCAGATGATCCCAAAAGCACAATTGAATCAGGTACTAAAAGACTTTGTAAAGTATGTGTGCAATATACTTAACCTAATATTGGTCAGCATAAAAGACAGAGTAGGAAACTGGGGCCCCAGGAGAGGTCAGGCCAGCTCCCCCAACTACTAGCCATGTACCTTGAAGTTAGATCAGATGACTCTAAAGTCCCTCCAGGGCCGCGATCTATTAACCATGACAAACAGAATAGAAATGAGAGTGAACAGAATATATTTTTAAATGGGTCACTTCATATAGAAGAGGGACTGGATGGGAAAAAAAGATCAAAATGAGACAGCTTTCTCATTTTAATTGTTCAGATTTCTTAGTCTCTACAATAACTAAGGTTTTAATTATCTAAAAGCCAGGCTTAAGAGTTGACAACTTTCAGCCGGGCACGGTGGCTCACGCCTGTAATCCCAGCACTTTGGGAGGCCAAGGCGGGTGGATCACCTGAGGTCTGGAGTTTGAGACCAGCCTGACCAACATGGAGAAATCCCGTCTCTACTAAAAATACAAAATTAGCCGGGCGTGGCGGCACATGCCTGTAATCCCAGCTACTCCGGAGGCTGAGGCAGGAGAATGGCTTGAACCCGGGAGGCAGAAGTTGCCGTGAGCCGAGATCACGCCATTGCACTCCAGCCTGGGCAACAAGAGCGAAACACGGTCTCAAAAAAAAAAAAAAAAAAGAGTTGACAAGTTTCTGGAAGACATTCAAATTGTGGTACGAACTCTCCCTGTCAGCTCTGGGAAATGTGCTTCCTCTCCCCTGCAATGCTTGGCGTTATTTATCTGGACAAAAGTAATCTATTTTGGGACTGTATCTACAATTACCCTTTCCTCCCCATCAGCAAATGAAGAGCAGCTCTGGCCCTGCAAGTGGAAGAGGAGGATGGTGATGCCAGCGAATGAATGAATGAGGACACAGATGCTGCAGTGGGTAACAAAAATATTCCCATGAGCCAGGAACCAAGCAAGAACTGCACAACTGCCAAAAAACTGAAGTCACAGGGCAAAATCTATAGCGTGTAAGTAGCTTACGACATCAGGGTCTGGGGTGGGTGGTGAGAGCAGTGGGTCAGGGGTCTTTGATGCAAGCAACTGAGAGCTGTTTCATGAAAGTAAGAGAATATATCTGTGTATTAATAAATATTATTTAAAATAGCATTGTTACTACCATTTATTGAGTACTTCCCATTTGCTAGGCACTTTACGCATACTATTTGTTTTTTTTAATTTTTTTTTTTTAAGAGACCGGATCTCACTATATTGCCCATGCTGTCTCAAACTCCTGGCCTCAAGCAATCTTCCTGTCTTGGCCTCCCAAAGTGCTGGGATTACAGGAGTGAGCCACCAGGCCTGGCCCATATTATTTTTGTTTGTTTGTTTTTGTTTTTGTTTTTGTTTTTTGAGACGGAGTCTCGCTCTGTCGCCCAGGCTGGAGTGCAGTGGCGCAATCTCGGCTCACTGCAAGCTCCGCCTCCCAAGTTCACGCCATTCTCCTGCCTCAGCCTCTCCGAGTAGCTGGGACTACAGGCGCCCGCCACCACGCCCGGCTAATTTTTTGTATTTTTAGTAGAGACGGGGTTTCACCGTGGTCTCGATCTCCTGACCTCGTGATCCGCCCGCCTCGGCCTCCCAAAGTGCTGGGATTACAAGCGTGAGCCACCGCGCCCGGCCATGCCTGGCCCATATTATTTCAATTATTCGTTACAGCAACCCTCTCTGATGGGGCATTATTGAGATAACTGGCTCTATTTTACACAGGAAAAAAAAGAAGTTTATGTAAATTGCCCAAAGTTATAGGTTTGGTAAGAGAAATTCAAACCCAGGTCTGCCCGAATCCAAAGTCCATCCTTTCTATTCTTCCACACTACCTCTCAAAAAACTGATACCAATTTATACTAACGAAGTTCATAACTAATGATAATAGCCATGAAGTTCATAGCTAATGATAACAGCCATTCAATAATCCTACCATTTACTGAGCACCTGCTATATGCCAAACACCATCTCCTTTAACCCTCACAACCATTCTGTGAGGCATAGTTCTTTGTATTTTCTTTTATACAGATTTAGGGAGCACAAGTGCCATTTTGTTAAATGGATACATTGCTTATTGGTGAAATCTGGGTTTTTAGTGTAACCATTACTCAAATGATGAACATTGTACCCATTAAGTAATTTCTCATCTCTCATCCCCCTCCTACCTTCCCACCCTTCCAAGTCTCCAATGTCTATGATTCCACTCCTGTGAAGTAGATATTTCTACCACATTTTATAGTGAGGAAATCAAAGCTCAGAAAAGCGAATTAACATGCCTAATGCACACAACTAATAAGTCATGATCTAGCTGACCCCACAATCAGAGCTCTCTCCACTACTATATACTATATCCTATACTCCTGTTGCAAAGCAAGTCGGCTATTACATGACAGCTCTTATTTTCTTCCCTGAGATGAACAACACCTTGATCTATATTCCAATTCTTTTGTTTTTGAGACAAGGTCTTGCTCTGTCACCCAGGCTGGGGCGAAGTGGCATCATCATGGCTCACTGCAACCTCGACCCCCTAGACTCAAGCCATCCTCCTGCCTCACCCTCCCAAGTAGCTGGGACTACAGATGTGCGCCACTACACTCGGCTAATTTTTTCTTTGTAGAGATGGGGTTTTGCCATGTTGCCCAGGCTCTACATTCCAAAGCTTGCAAGGAGTTTACTCTCATCTTAGGCATCCTGGAAAAGCCCAGTCCCTGCCTAAGTTCATTTATCAGAAGCTTCAAATTCTCCTCACTGGCTTTCTACTCTCAGTGCCCACCACTACCTTCCTTTTTCTTTTTTTTTTTTCTTGAGACGGAGTCTTGCACTGTTGCCAGGGCTGGAGTGCAATGGCGCGATCTCAGCTCACTACAACCTCCACCTCTCAGGTTCAAGCAATTCTCCTGCCTCAGCTTCCTGAGTAGCTAGGATTACAGGTGCCCGTCACCAAGCCCCGATAATTTTTTGTATTTTTAGTAGAGACGTGATTTCACTATGTTGGCCAGGCTGGTCTCAAACTCCTGACCTCGTGATCTGCCCACCTCGGCCTCCCAAAGTGCTGGGACTACAGGTGTGAGCCACCGCATCCAGCCTCACCACTACCTTTCCCACGTACACAACCAATACTAGCCTCTCTGTCTATAATGATCCATCTGCTACTTAAATACCTCCCTGGTCAAAACTGAAACATTTTCAGACACTGCTAACTATCTGAATGTTCTCCCACATAGAAAGCCCAAACCCATCTCCCTGTAACTTCTATGGTGTGTGCCTAGTTCCCCACTCTGACATCATACAAACTAAGTTCAGTTCTTGTTTTTCATACAAGAAGTCAAACCCTTCAAGTATTTGAAGGCAATAATCATTGCCTCCAGGTTTTCTCAAGTTCTTTTAAAAATTATTTTTGTTGGCTGGGCGAGGTGACTCACGTGTGTAATCCCAGCACTTTGGGAGGCTGAGGCGAGTAGATCACGAGGTCAGGAGATTGAGACCATCCTGGCCAACAGGCTGTATTTTGTAAAAGGCTGTATTTTGTATTTGGTAAAAATACAAAAATTAGCCAGGCACAGTGGTGGGCGCCTGTAACCCCAGGTACTCAGGAGACTGAGGCAGGAGAATCACTTGAACCCAGGAGGCGGAGGTTGCAGTGAGCCAAGATTGTGCCACTGCACTCCAGGGTGACAGAGCGAGACTCTGTCTCAAAAAAGAAAAAAAATTGTTTTTGTTTCCAGTCTTTCCTTTAGCCATAACCTTCTAAACATATTTATGTTGACTATCAAAGTCTGCCTTTGGATTGGGTCCTTATGGCTGTTAGGAGCACAAGTTTTATATCCAAACCTAAACACGAATTTGTGTCTGAATATCAGCACTTCCATTTTACTAGCTGTACAATCCTTGGAAAGTCAGCTGGCCTCACGTATTGTTACGGGATTTTTGGGGTGTCATTTTTCTGGCCGAAAAAGTCTGTGGCTGGTGGCATCTTTGCCCAAGTTTTGCTCTGGTCCACTGGGCTTGTTTCACCCACTTGTCTTGGCAGGCTGTCCTCCGCTCACGCTACCAGCCTGGGTCCCACGCCTGCCAAGGGCAAGTCAGGCATGGGCCGGTGAGGGGTATGTGAGTGAGCATGGGGTCTGGCCGATGTGCACAGTCAGACATGCTGGCTGCTGCAGCAGGGCGGGCAGCTCCAGGTGCTGGCACAGGCACTGGCTCTCTGCGAGGCCGGACCAGGTGCACCACAAGCAGCTTTCACAGCTGGCACTGGGGAACACATAGCGCTCAGAAGCTTGGAGATGCCAGCAACCACAGGGCTCCAAGGAGGGAGTCACAGCCCTGGCTCAGGGAGCTCCCAGGTCTGGGCTCCCTGAAGGGCTGCAGCTCTTCTTTCCTTCTCTTCACCCAAAACCTGGTGAAAAAGGGGCGTATCTCAGCCCTGTTTCTGTTGCAGCTCTTTTAGCCCTGCCATTAAACGGGTCCCAAGTTCTTGCCCTGCAACCAGAACAAATGGGGTATGCAGACAAGCGGAGGGTGAGCAAGACAAAGAAGAGCTTTACTGAGTAGCAGAATAGCTCAGAGGAGGCCCTTGGAGTGGGCAGCTCCTCTCTGCAGGCAGGTCGTCTGAATGTCTTCCCAGCTCTCAGCAGAGAAGGCTCTAGAG
>NW_026654075.1:0-4962 GCF_009828535.3 Hylobates moloch
CCGCAGCACTTGGATGGCCTGGATCATCTGAAAATGCAGACGGGAGGGGGGGGGAGACAGAGGGAATTGGGGGAGGGAGCAGGGAGGAAGACGGAAGAGGAAGAGGAGGAGGAAGAGGAGAGACAGAGAAACAGAAAGAGTGAGACAAAATGACAGGGATAGGGAGACACAGCAGAGAGACAAAGACACCAGGTGCAGAGGGAGAAAGAGAACAGAGATGCAGCCCAGAATTAAGGAAAGAGCGGACGTTAGATTGAGAGAAGCAAGAGACGAAAAAGGGCCCATCACAAGGGGGGAGAGCTAAGGTGAGCCGTGCCAACTGGCATTTCCACCCTCCGCCTGTTGGCCCCCAGCTCCAGGCCCCGCCCACCTGCAAGCTACATTTCCCAGAGCCCTTTGCCAAAGGGTTTGGCCAATAGGAAGCCCTGGTGAGAGCTTGCGGGGAGAAAGGATGGGAGAAGATGGGGTATTTCTCCCTCCTTTCTTCTCTTTTTTTTTTTTGATATGGAGTCTTGCTCTGCTGCCCAGGCTGGAATGCAGAGGTGTGATCTCGGCTCACTGCAACCTCCTCCCAGGTTCAAGCGATTCTCCTGCCTCAGCCTCCTGAGTAGCTGGGACTACAGGCGTGCACCACTGTGCCCAGCTAATTTTTGTATTTTTAGTAGAGACAGGGTTTCACCATTTGGCCAGGCTGATCTCGAACTCCTGACCTCAGGTGATCCGCTTGCGTGAGCCACCATGGCTGGCCTCTTCTTTCTTTCTCTCTCTCTCTCCTTCCCTCCCTCCCTCCCTCTCTCTCTCTTTCCTTTTTTTTTTTTTTAAACTAGATGGAGTCTCGCCTTGTTGCCCAGGCTGGAGTGCAGTGGCAGGATCTCGGCTCACTGCAACCTCTGCCTTTCAGCTTCAAGCAATTCTTCTGCCTCAGCCTCCCGAGTAGCTGGGACTACAGGCGAGTGCCACCACGCCCAGCTAATTTTTGTATTTTTAGTAGAGAAGTGGTTTCACCAGGTTGGCCAGGCTGGTCTTGAACTCCTGACCTCGTGATCCGCCTGCCTCAGCCTCCCAAAGTGCTGGGATTACAAACATGAGCCACCGCACCTGGCCCTCTTTTTCTTTCTTTCTCTTTCTCTAGCTATCTATGAGAACAGGGTCTTGCCCTGTTGCCCAGGCTGGTGTGCAGTGGAGCTGATCAAGGGTCACTACAGCCTCGACCTCTTGGGGCTCGAGCGATCCTCCCATCTCAGCCTCCAAAGTAGCTGAGACCACAGGTGCATGCCACCACACCCCGATAATTAAATGTTTTTGTAGAGGTGGGGTCTCGCTACATTGCCCAGGCTGGTCTTGATCCCTGGCCTCAAGCTATTTCCTGGCCTTGGCCTCCCAAAGTGCTGGCATTACAGGCGTGAGCTGCCGCACCCAGCCTCCTCTCCTTGGGCAGCAGTCCCTGCGCTCACTTTGGCATAGGTGCTGATCTTCTGACGGATGGAACATCAAGACACTTTTTGAGCCCTATTCTGTGCCAGGTGCTGTTCCATGCGCTTGACTCGCATTCACTCATTAAATCCCCACAGCATCCCTCCAAGACAGAAATTACTATCAGCCACACTTCACAGATGGGACACCGAGGCACGGAGATGCAGAGTGACTTGCCCTGGGTCACAGAGCTGGTGAGTGGCAGAGCTGGGATTTGAACTCGGGCCATGGGTCCCGTTCTCAGACTGTAGGCTGTACCACACGGCACGTGGGCAACAATCATGACCGTTTGGGAACATGGACCAGGTGGCCTTCTCTCCGCACCCCCCCCAACCAACCCCAGGATGGGGCGTCAGGACAGGAGACCCATTGGAGGAGGGGGTGTGGGGGAGGGCTCGGGTCTCACCAGATTGTCCAGTTCTGGGTTGGAGGAGAAGAGGGGCCTCTCAGAGTGAACCTGGGAGGGAACAGAGAGGCCAGCAGGGGGATATCCCGCCTTCCACCCACCCCTCCTCGCTGGCTCTCCAGTGCGGTGTGTGGCGGGTGGGGGGCGCCCACCTGCTTGGCGAAGGCAGCGATGTCCTCGTTGAAGGAATCAGAGGAGCAGACGTCGCCGCCGGGGGGTGTCCCCAGCCCAGCTCCGGCCCCGTCGCGGGGAAAGCATGTAGCCAGTTCACATTTCTCAAAGACCAGGGCCAAGAGGGGGAAGAGTGGGTGTCTGGGGAGGCAGGAAAGGAGAGAGGTCGAGGGAGAGGCTGGGGGATGGATGGAGGGGCTGCAAGGTGCAGAGCAGCTGGGAAGGGGACAAAAGACCCAGAGAGGAAAGGAGACAGAGACTTGTACACAGAGAGAGACAGAAGCAGACCCAGGGAGCAAAGAAACAGAAAGACAGAGAGAGAGACAGGAGCCTGAGACCGGGCCCCACTCACCCATAGATCTCATCCTTCTCCCTGTTCAGGCCGTCGCTGTCCAAGCCTGGGGGCAGGGGCTGTGGAGGCCGGTGCGGGCCATAGGGCCCTGGTGCTTCGGGCACTGCCTCTGGGAAGCCAGCCAGGGCTGCGGGGCCATCTGCGATGCCTGGGTAGCGTGGCAGCTCATTGTACTGGGGGAAGGTGAGAAGAGAAGGGGGGAGCCCCAGGGAGGGGTCAGCACCCCGAGACTCGGCTGAGGAGCTTCTCTATCCTGGAACCCAGGAGATGCTCTTCTGCATCCCAGAAACCTGCCTCTGGTCCCCAGGTGTCTGAGCCCCGCCCCTTTAAGCCCTCCAGGTCCCCTGGAGCTGCCTCGGTGGGGAGTGAGGACCCCGTCCAGGCAGAGATTCCTGACATGCGGGCAGGAGGACCCAGAGGGAGAGACGGCAGGGTCTGGCTGGGAGGAAAAAGAGATGGAGAGAGTGGTGTGAGAAGACGGAAACAGAGACAGAGATAGAGACAGAGACAGAGATAGAGACAGAGAGGGAGATCCATGGACACCTCCTGCAGGAACCTCGCATTGTTGTACACAAAGTACACATACGAAGCCTCCCCGTCTTCTATTTCATTTCACAGTTGGCAGATAAGCACATCAGAGTACGTCTCAACAACATGTCACACCCCACTCGCCACGTGAATCCACCACACGTTGACACAGCCATACACACCAACCCACGTGCACACTCATGTGTCAGTCACACCCAAATCCCCCCCCACACACGCACACATGCACACACACATGCACACAGCCCAACACCAGGCACAGGAATGAATGCATGATTGAGACATTTAGCACAGGGATGAATGAATGAATGAGGCATTTAGCACAGGGCCTGGCTCATGCTGTGAGCACTTGTTGCCGGAGAGGGTCACTCCGCACCACCACACAGACACAATTGCGCACCCAAGAGAAACACCATTATGGGGTAGGACGACAGCGTCCTGTCGTCACAGAACCATGCACCTGGGAAGCCAGGGGCACCTTCCACTCATCAGGTCAAATGCCTTCCTCAGGGATGAAGACACGGAGGCTCAAAGAGGCAGCAGGACTCGCACGGGAAGAGGCTACAACGTTCCTGCCTCCGACCCTTGCCTGGCTGGGCACCTTGGATCTGCGTGTCCCACTCTTTCCCTCTCCCTCTTCTAACTTCTCCTGTGCCCTGAAGTTGAATCTAACTGCTCCCCGCTGCTCAAGGCACTCTCACCAAACGCGGTCCTCACAGCCTACCCGGAACCCCCAAAGCGGGCGCGCACCTCCTCCACTGTCTCCTATCCCCGTTCCCATCCCCAGGGAGACAGGCTCCCTGGGGCCAGCAGCCTGGTGAGACCACCTCTCCCACCCCTGTCCCACTCCTAGCCCTGGAGAGGCAGGGGCGGCTTGGAACAAAAGTAGAGCGAAGAGAAGGACGGAGGAGAGCGGAAAAAAAGGGGGACGGTGAGGTGCGGGCGGCTGAGATGGAGGAGGAAGCCCAGGGACAGAGAGGAGAGAGGCTCCGGATGGGGCAGAGAGAGGGGGATAGAGAGGCAGAAAGGGGGGAGACCCAGGCAGAGAGACAGAGACAGGCAGAAAGGGGGGGAGACCAGGGGCAGAGAGAGGGGGACAGAGAGGCAGAAAGGAGGAGGAGAGTGGGGCAGACAGAAGAGGGGACAGAGAGGCAGGGAGACACTCGGGGCAGGGAGAAGGAGAAGCTAAACGGTGGGGAGGAGGCGAGGCCGAGGGGCAGGGAGAGGGGACACTTGGGGGCAGAGAGGGGGCACAGAGGGACTGGGAGACCCAGGGGCGGAGGGAGGGGCAGAGAGAGCGCGAGGTGGTGGAGAGGACGGATGGGCTGATGGGGGCCAGCGCCGGAGAGGGGGGATGCAGGGACAGGGGGTGCGGAAGCGGCCGGGACGCGGGGTCCCTGCCCTGAGACCTACCCTGCGGGCCATGGGCTGAGGCCGGCGGCAGCTCCCGGGTCCCTCCAGAGCCTGGTCGCGGGGGAGGGCGCAGCCCGGGGCCGCAGCCCCCGACGGCCCGCGGTGTCGACGCCAGGGGGTGGGCAGGAGGCCGGGCGCGCGCCCCCCCACCCCCGCCGCCGTCAGCGGCAGGCGCCGGGCCGGGTGGGGGCTCCGCGCATGGACCCCGGCCCCCGCCCCCAGCGGGGGTCACGGCCAGGAGCGCATCGCCGCCTGGGCGGGGGCAGCAGGCGCGGGCGGGGCGCCCGAGGCCCCCTCCTCTGGCCCCCCCGTCCCTCCCCCGGCTCCGGAGGGAATCGAACCGTCCCGAGACGGACACGCCGGGGACCGCAGGGGGCGGGGGGCGGCCCGGGGCGGCGGAGGGTCCGGCGGCGGCTCGTGGGTGCTGGCGGCCGCGCTCCCCGTTCCCGGTCTCTCCCTCTCTGTGGTCACATCCGGAAGTTCCACGGAGGAGATGCTTAACCCACTGTCCGCCGGCGCGGACGGGCGGGGCGGGGCGGGGCTGGAGCTGCGGGTCCCCCCCCCCCCCCCCCCCCCCCCCCCCCCCCCCCCCCCCCCCCCC
>NW_026654075.1:5062-5490 GCF_009828535.3 Hylobates moloch
TCTCTCTCTCTCTCTCTCTCCCCCCACCCTGTCTCTTTTCTTTCTCATTTTCTCTGTTTTTTCTGTTTCTCCTCCCACCTCTTCCCGCCTCTCTCCCCGTTTCTCTGTCTTTCCCTCAACCCCCAACCTCTCTTCCTCTGTTTCTCTCTCTCCCCACTTACCTCTCTTTCCTGTCTCTCCCCCACCTCTCTCTCTCCCTCTGTTTCTCTCCTCTCTCCCTCCACCTCCCATTTTCTCTGTTTCTCTCCCCCGCACCTCTCTCCCTCTGTCTCTCTCCTCCCTCTCACCTCTCTGTTTTTCTCTCTTTTTTTCTGTTTCTCCCTCCTCCCACCTCTACCCTCCTCTCCCCGTCTCTGTTTCTGTGTCTCTCCCTCTCCTCCATCTCTCTCTCTCTGTTTCTCTCTCTCCCCCACCTCTCTCTCCCTCTG
>NW_026654075.1:5578-9937 GCF_009828535.3 Hylobates moloch
TGTGTGTTTTTTGTGTGTGGTGTGTGTATGTACCTGTGTGGTGTGTGCTGTGTGTGTTTTGTGTGTGTGGTGTGTGTTTGTACCTGTGTGGTGTGTGCTGTGTGTTTTTTGTGTGCTGTGTGTGTGTACCTGTGTGGTGTGTGGTGTGTAGGAGTGACTGCGCGTGTTGTTTCTGTCTCTGGATGTGGTGGCTACTGGAGGCCCCTCTGCCATCTTGGGCCCCGGTCTGGAGCCTGCGACCCCGCAGCTGCTCTCAGGGAGTCCGTGGAACCTGCAGTCTGTGGGGTAAACCCTGGGCCCCCACTCGAGGTGTTGGAGGGCAGGTCCGCGGCTTTCATCGGATTCCTAAGGCGAGCTTTCAACCTGGCGTTCTGAGATCAAGAAAAAGATTCACGCAACAGCAACTTCTTGAGCACCTACTACGTGCCAGGTGCTGTTCTGGGGACTAGCAGGGAACAAAAGGCAAACTTCTTGGTCTTATGGCTCTCACTTTTCCCTGGGGATGGGGTAGGGAAGGGAGGGTAGTCGAGTAAATGGATGCATAAATATTAACTAGTGCCTGGAGATGGCCCGTGCTCCGAAACAAAGCTGTGTAAGACCGGTGGGGGGAGGGCGGCTTCTGTAGGCTGGACAGGGACAGCCCTCAGAGGAGGGGACGTCTGAGCTGTGCACACACCAGGGAAGGGCATTCCAGGCAAGGGGAATCGCAGGTGCAAAGACTGGAAAGGTCGGGGGAGCAGAAGGTGCTTGGTGTGTCCAGAAAGCATCTAAGAGGCTATCGAGGGAGGGGGCGAGGGGGCTGGGGGAGACCCTTGGATTCATTCTCGCCATGGCATCTTTTACACTGGGGTCTTTAGTCCCTGGTGTCTTCAGCTTCCCGCGGGGGTGTACAGGTGGCTGTCAGGAGACCTGTGAACCCAGGGGAAAGTTCCCTGGGAAATTGTGGACTGGGTGCTTCTGTGTTTTTCCCCCAGGGAAGTGGCCCATAGTTTTTATCCCATTCCCACAGACGGATATTTGACCCCCACAAAATCCTGAAACGTCACCCCAGAGGAATAGTGCCAAAGAAAAATGGGACAGAGATCCAGAGACAAGGGGACAGGGATGTGGGGAGGGGAGGACAAGGACCCTGGTGGGGGTGGGGGTACAGAGATGTAGAGACAGAGGGGGACAGATCCAGAGAGAGAGGGGGACAGACCTAGAGAGAAGGGGATAGAACTAGAGAGAGAGGGATAGAGACCCAGAGACAGAGGGAAATAGAGACCGTGAGAGAGGGCTGGAGGCAGCCCTCTAAGGAGGAAGTTCAGGACGTTCATCAACAGCGCTACCTCTGCTGCCACCTGCTTCTCCGCCCTCCTGACTTGTGGAAATTAAACAGAACCACCAAGGAGCGGGATAGGGGATGAGCCAGGGTGAGCGGTGCAGGGTTACAGCATGAGGGATTGGGGTGAGGGCAGCAGCAGCACTTCTGGTGGGAGTGGGAGAGGGGCAGACTGTGGAGGGAGGAGAGGAAGAGACCGCGGCCCTGGTGCCCCCAAGGCCCCTCCTTTCCTACCCAGGGCTGGGGTTCCTGCTCCAGGTTTCTCAATATCCCTCTCTCCCAGTCTCTGTCTCCTTGTCTCTCTATTTCCCCTTCTCCCATCCTTTCTCTTTCTGGCTCTCTGTTCTCCGAGCCCCTGGACACACCACGGACCCCCTCCCTGGCCATCTCCAGGGGTCACCTGGGAATCTGGAGTCTGGTCCCACCGTAGGCTCTCCCCTCTCTGAGCCTCGATTCCCCCTCTGCAGGATGGGCAATGCGCTGGGGGCCGGGGGGTGGGGTTGTGGATAAGGGAGAAACAGTTAAGCTAGAGGGTGCCAGGACTCAGGGTCTTGGCTGAGTCTGGGGGTCCCCATGCCGGCGGGCTCTGCCCCGGTGGCTGTCCTGTGGTGAGGCTGGCCGTTTAAGGCAGTCCGAGGGGAAGGGATCTGGAGGCCTTTCCTTTCATCAACGCCGGCGCACCCCAGATAGGGGTTTTGGAGCAGAAAATTAATTTAAATCACTTTTTAATTAAAGACACAAAGCCCTTTGGTCTGCTCCACCCCCACCTCACCCTCAGCCAAGACTTGGGGTGAGGGATGCAAGGGTTAGGAGTCCCTGGCTCTATTTGCTTTTGGGGGTGTGGTGCATGCTAAGGTCCCCTTAGCCCAGGCTGATTCTGAAACCTAGAGGAGCAGGTGTGGCCTCATCTGACGGCCAGTGGTGGGGGGGCGTGGACAGAGTAGGAAGGGAGGGAGGGGCACCTGGGATGGGGACGGGGCTTAACTGGGTTGGGGAGGGAGGTAACTGCAACCACGGGGTGTGATTCAGAGAAAGGCAAACAGAGAGAGAGAGACAGAGACAGACGGGGGTGGGAGGGGAGAGAGAGAGAGGTGCAGACAGAGCGAGACAGACAGGAGGGGGAGGGAGTGGGGGACAGGAGCTCCAATAGAGACCCCAGAGTCGTCCCTGCCACCCCCAAAACAAGAGCAGGGGGCTTGGACTCTGAAGCATAAATCTTTTTAATTAAAGAAAGAGACGAGACGTTGGGAAGGGAGAAATAAGTGTCTGGGAGAGAAACTGATTGGGGGAGGATGCCGGCGGGGGGCAGAGGGAGCAGCGGGGAGGCTCTGGCTTTCTTAGGCTCTTCCTCCAGTCTTTCCCTCTGTCCCTCTGTCCGTCTGTCTGTCTGTCCTTGTCTCTCTTTCTATTTTACACACACACACACACACACACACACACACACACACACACACACACACTCCTCTTCCTGGCTGTCTCCCTTAAATAGTCCTGGGACCCTTGTGTTCCCAGGGGGAGGGAGCAGGTGGCGGCCAGGCCTGGTGCTGGAGGGGGGTCCCTGTGTCACTGCGTCACGGCTGCCTCCGTCGGTGGCTCTTCGAGGGTGTGCTTGGGCCTCTCTGTGAAAGTGTCTGGAAGCGTCTTCCCTGCCTGGCTGAGTGGCGCCCTGGGTGGCGTCAGAGTGACCCCAGCTCCCAGCCTGCAGGGGTCTCCGCCCCCTAGCCCTGTCCTGCACCTGTTTTACAGACGGGAAGCGTGGAGCCCTCTATGAGTAGATCTGGGGGACCTCGCGGGTCCTCAGTGCCCCAACCTGAGCACCGACCACTGGGGCTACGCCCACCAGGCAGCCACATCCCCTGGGGATCCGCAACGGTCCCCAGGATCCCCTTCGAAAGCCTGCAGGAGCAGACTGAATGAGCGAGGGTCCACCTTGGGTTCCTCCTGTCCTCTCTCTCGGGCCTGCTAGCCTCCTGCCTCGGTTTCCCCTCTTTATCAGCCGCTCTGTGTCTGTCTCTCTCCTTCTGGGGGTCCAGGTTTGGTTCCTCCTCCTCGTTCCAGGCTCTCTCTGAGAATCTGTCTCTGCTCAGAAGGGTCGGGGAAGAAGGGACCCTAAAACACAGGCCATCTCTGTCTCCATCTCCGCCTGGGCTGTGTCTGTTTCCATCTCCGCCTGGGCTGTGTCTGTTTCCATCTCCGCCTGGGCTGTGTCTGTTTGTCTGTCGCCTGGGCTGTGTCTGTCTGTCTGTCTCCTGGGTGTCTTTTTTTTTTTCTTACATCTCTGTGTCTCTTTCTCTGGATGTCTTCTCTGTCTCATCTTTCTTATCTCTCTTTCTCTTCATCTTTCTCGGTCTCTCTCTCCAGGGGCCTCTGTCTCTTCTCCCTCTTTCGTCTCCCTCTCTCCACCTCCCTGTGCCGGCTGGGTCCCCCCCACCGTATCCTCTCTGGGCTTCTGTCTCCCTGGCTCTCCCCCCTCTCCTCCACCCGGGCCCTTCATAAATACATCGCCCCCTCCCCGTCCTCCCGCTGCCTGGCCCAGCTCCAGGAGAAGGAAACATTTATCTTGGTGGGGGCCCCCACCCCCGCGCCCACCCCTCCGCCCGCCGGCCAAGCCATCCATCACCCGAGCCCAGACTCCTGTGGCTCATTTGTCACCGGCCCTGACAAATGCCTGCCGCCCCCTTCCCCTCCCGCCCCACCAAGCAATCATACCATTAGCCACGGCTCAACGGTGGCGGGAAAGACCCGGCCTGACCTGGGCGGGGGGGCGGGGCACAGGCTGCGGCTCCCACCGAGACCCCTTTCTCCCCCTTTTCCTTCCCTTTCTATCTCTCCTCGCCCTCTCCATCTTTTTTTGTTGGAATCTGCTTTCCTCTGCCAGTTTCTTGCTGTGCCTCTGGGTCCGGTCTCCGGTCCGTCCTCCTCCTCATCCTTTTCCTCATCCTCCCTCCTTCTCTCCTTCTGTCTCTGTCTCTCTCACTGAGTCTCTTTCCATCTCTGGCTCTGTCTCTCTCTGTCCCTGTCTCTCTGTCTCTCCATCT
>NW_026654076.1:0-9937 GCF_009828535.3 Hylobates moloch
TCATTTCATTTCATTTCATTTATTTCATCATTTCATCATTTCACTTCATTCCATCATTTCATTTCATATCATCATTTCATTTCAACATTTCATCTTTTCATTTCACTTCATCATTTCATCATTCACTACATCATTTCATTTCCTCATTTTGTCATTTCATTTCATCATTTCATTTCATTTCATCCTTTCATCATTTCATCTCATCATTTCAACCTTTCATTATTTCATCATTTCATCATTTCATTTCATCATCTCACTTCATCTCATCATTTCATTTCATCTCATCATTTTATTTAAAGTCATCATTTCATTTCATCATCATTTCATCATTTCGTTTCATTTCGTTTCATTATTTCATCATTTCATAATTTCACTTAATTTCCTCATTTCATTTCATCATTTCATATTATTTCTTCGTTTTCATCTTTTCATTTCATCATTTCACATCATTTCATTTCAGCATTTCATTGCATCATTTCATCATTTCATCATTTCATTTCATCATTCCATCATATCATTTCATTTCATCATTTCATCTCATCATTTCATCCTTTCATCATTTCATCTAATCATTTCATCTCATCATTTCATCACATCATATCACTTCATCATTTCACTCCATCTCATCATTTCATCATTTCATCTCATGATATCATTTCATCTCATCATTTCATCTCATGATTTCATCTAATCAATTCATTTCATCTTTCATTTCGTCCTTCATTTCATTTCATTTCTTTTCATCAATTCATCATTTCATTTCATTTCAATATTTCATCATTTCATCATTTTGTTTCATTTCATTCCATCATTTCATATCATTGCTTCATTTCATCATTTCATCATTTCACTGCATTTCATTTCATTTCATTTCCTCATTTCATTTCACCATTTCATTTCATCATTCCATTTCATCATTTCATTTCATTTCATCATTTCACTTCATCTCATCATTTCATCATTTCATCTCATGATTTCATTTCATCTCATCATTTCATCTTTTCATCTCGTCATTCATTTCATTTCATTTCATCAATTCATTTCATTTCATTATTTCATCATTTCACATCATCATTTCATCATTTCACTTCATTTTATCATTTCATTCCATCATTTCATATCATTTCATTTCATCATTCCATCATATCATTTCATTTCATCATTTCACCTCATCATTTCATCATTTCATCTCATCATTTCTCTTCATTTCATTTCATCATTTCACTTCATTTCCTCATTTAATTTCACCATTTCATCATTTCATTTCATCATTCCATTTCATCATTTCATTTCATCATTTCATCTCATCATTTCATTTCATTATTTCACTTCATCTCATCATTTAATCATTTCATCTCATCATTTCATTTCATCTTTTCATCTTGTCATTTCATTTAATCATTTCATTTCATTTCATCTTTTTATCTTGTCATATCATTTCACTTCATCATTTTATTTCAAGTCATCATTTCATCATTTCATTTCATTATTTCATCATTTCATTTCATTTCATCATTTCATATCATTTCTTCATTTCATCATTTCATCATTTCATTTCATCATTTCATTTCATTTCATCATTGCACTTCATCATTTCATTTCATCGTTTCATTTCATTTCCTCATTTAATTTCACCATTTCTTTTCATCATTTCATCTTTCCATTTCATCATTTCATCATTTCATTTCCTCATTTCATCTCATCATTTCATTTCATCATTTCATTTCATCTTATCATTTCATTTCATCATTTCCTTTCATTTCACCATTTCATTTCATCTCATCATTTTATTTCATCATTTCATTTCATTTCATCATTTCATTTCATCATTTCACCATTTCATTTCATCTCATCATTTCATCATTTTATTTCATCATTTCATTTCTTCATCATTCATCATTTCATTTCTTCATCATTTCATCATTTCGTTTCATCATTTCACCATTTCATTTCATTTCATCATTTCATTTCATTTTAGCGACACATGTGTTTAAGTGCTAATGTGATGCCCAGGAGACACCCTATTTCCCTTTGTAAAACACCTCCTTCAACAAAAGGCAACCTCTCACGGCTGGCTAAGTCTACAGGGATACCAGCCTCTCTTCAACCACCTAGTTTGATTTAGAACCCTAAACAGCACCTCAGTTTCATAAAAACCTAAAACATAAACACAACAATTGGTTGTAAGTGAGCCAACAGTTTCTTGTCTCTTTCTCTGCTCAAGGCTTAAGGCCCTGTCTCCCCAACTATGTTCAGTGGAAGAAAAGATCCCCTGGACAAATAAGTTTGAGAACCGTTGTTGCAGGACTTCTCAGAACCTTTAAAACACAAATCCTTATCCACAGGGATCTTCAGGAGGGAGATGGCTGATGTAGCACAACTTTCTTTCACAGGAGCATCTGGCAAAATACAGTATGACATACAGAAAGGCTGCATTGAGTCTTTTTAAGGGCCCGGGCCTTGATGGGGGTGGGGTAGGGGCTCTTCAGATAGCATCTAATGAGTAGGAACATTCCGGTTGCTTTTTTTTTCCTTATTGGCAAAACTGTGTGTGCACCAGGAAGGAAGCTGGTCTCCCTTATCCATATCAAAACTAAACCCAAATTAATCGGCTAAATTGGGACTCAACACCTCCAGTAGCCACGGGAAGAAAGCCCCACCACACTTTAAAGTAGCTTACCTCATCATATTTGAGGAAAGCAAAACGCTTATGACCAGTATACTGCTAATAGAAGTCTACAGATAATGCTGTATGAAAATTATGTTTCCCAATCATAGCTGGCATAGTCCACATTTTGCATTACACTTTCCCCCCCGTTTTAAAGATTTAAACACAGGTCTTTTTCTCTTCTTTTTTTAAATTTTAATTATACAAACGGAGTCTCAGTATGTTGCCCAGGCTTGTCTTGAACTCCTGAGCTCAAGCGATACATCCGTCTCCGCCTCCCATTGTGCTGGGTTTACAGGCCTGAGACACTGTGCCGGGCCTTAAACACAAATATTAATTCATTCTTACAATTATCCTGAGGTTAGAAAAATGGAAGGGGAAGAAAAATGGCAAGCAGGTAGGCTGACTTCGGTTTCATTATTTGGAAGGACAGTTTGCTCGGTTAAAACACATTACTGCCCACAAAGACCAAGAAAACAGAAAAATACAGACCTATATAAATAGATTTTATATGACATAGCAGTTTGAATGGAGACTTTTTCAATGCAAATGACAAACAGCTGTGCTTGGGAATAAATGACAACGAATTTTTATATCTCATCAGCTGTCCTGAGAGCATGTCTCTACATCTCTACCTGCATTCTGGAATCAGGGAGAAAGCCAAAATGGACGACAAGACACTAGATCAGCCATGTCCAACCCTTTGACTACAAGGACTTTTCCGCCTATCTGTGATGGTGTGTAGCATGAAAATTATGCACAAACCTTTTTTTTTTTTTTAAGCTCATCAGCTATGGTTAGCATTAGTGTATTTTATGTGTGGCCCAGGAGCATTCTTCTTCCAATGTGGCCCTGAGAAGCCAAAAGACTGGACACCTGTGCACTAGATCAAAAAGCTACTCCTTCTGGAAGCAACTGTAAAGAATTTCTGACATTATCTTGACATGAAAACCAATGGATAGTGAGACAGAATGCAAAATCTTCAAGAATTTTTCTTGTTTTTTTTTTTTTTTCTTTTGAGTCAAGGTCTTGCTCTGTGGCCCAGGCTGTAGTACACTGGTGACATCACAGCTAAGTGCAGGCTCAAGTGCTCCTCCTGCCTCAGCCACAGTAGTAGCTGGGACTACAGATGAGCACAAGCACCCCTGGTTAATATTTTATTATTTGTAGAGACGGGGTCTCACTATATTGTCCAGGTTGGTCTCAAACTCCTTGACTCAAGGGATCCAGGACAGGATAACAGGTGTGAGCCACCACACCTGGCCATGTGCATGAACTTTGAAGACAAACACAAGGTCCCACAAAAGTTAAGGTTTTCCCACCTAATTTCCAGGGGATCTTTTGGTGCAAGGATGAGAAGCCGTTAAAAGTACACAGACAACTCCAAAGATTCAAGACAGTTCATTCAGGTTGAGCCAGCCCACTGGGCAGACTGACCTTCAAGAAAGTCCCACCCATGACATACACCAGATGCCTCTCCAAGAATCTCTCCAGCCCTCAGGGTCCCTAAGGTACTGGACAGAGCCAGGAAAGCAAACCCATTTGCTTCTTCCTGCAGGAAACCCCTTGAGGTCAAAACCCCACAATCAGACGAGGATGGAGTGGCTCACCCTCAGTCAACAGGCCAGACTCAAGGTGGTATAATGTCTTAACCAAGGGTGTGGGCCTCCAGGTCTGACTCCCAATTCAGTGCTCCTTTAATAACCACTCTTTGTTAAATCTCCTTAAGAGGGGTTCCTGGCAAGTCAGTTCTCCCTCAGGCCTTCCGTTTCCTCACCTACAAGATGAGAGGGCTGGACCAGATGGAAATTCAGGGGTTAAGGGGATGTCCGCGCGCAGCCCACTCTTCCCAGGGGCCCCTCAAGCCTCCATCCAAGTTCCCACCACGCACCCGCCCCACAAATCCTGCCCAAGGTGAGGGCTGGTCCCAGGTCCTCCAGCTGCCTCATCAGCGAGTGCAGAAGAGAGGAAGCCACCAAGGTGGCGACTCGGGCTCAAGGATGAAACTCGGCCAGGAGTGAACTGGGGCGCGGAGGGAGGTGTCCGGGCCGCTCCTCGAGCCCAGCCTGTGTCCCCGACCCCCTTATCTCCACTGTCTGTATCTCCTGCTGGGTGAGGTCGTTGGGCACAGCGCACTTGGTGCGCAGCCCGAGGAGGCTGCCGATAGAGATGCCGATGAGTTTCTGGAGCTGCTGGCACTGCTGCACCGCCCGGCTGGCCGCGGCCCCTGCTCCTCCCTCCGCGGCCGCCGCATCACCCCTGTCACCGCCCTCCTTCTCTCCCATGGTCGCGGCGCACAGCGCAGCTCTATGCAGGCGGCGGTGGCTGAGGCAGGGAGCCTGGGGCGCGGGCGCCTAGGCAAGGAACCCGCAAGCCGGGAGAGCTGGACCAGGAGCGCCCCTCGCCACTGCCCGAACAAGGACGCCGGTGGAGCTGGCAGCCGAGTCTACCGCTCCTGCCCTCAGAGCCATGGCGGCAGGGGCAAAAAGCCGCGAAGGCCGGGGCAAAAAGCCGCGGAGGCCTGGGCAAAAAGCTGCAAAAAGCCGCAACCGCGAGGTAAAAAGCCGCGGCGGCGGGGGCAAAAAGCCGCGGCGGCGGGGGTAAAAAACGGCAAAAAGCCGCGGCACATAATGAAATATTTCCTTAAAAAAGAAAAAAGCACAGTAATTAAAAGGAAATATAGTTAATATTTTTCTCTCCATTAAGCATGCCATTAACTGAGTAAAAAAATCAAGCTACAATATGTAAACTACATTTTCTAAAACCATAAAGAAAATAAGAAATGAAAAGGGATTTGGGAAAAAAATCCAAAGCTACAGTCAACTACACAAAAAAAGCTTAGTCTCGTTAATCATTATGAAAATGCACATTGTAACTGAAATAAGATAAAACTACAATTCAAAGAGAAAACCTAAAATTTCAACCCCCCAAAAATTCTGGGTTTTGGAGAGCTGGGATGGAATAGGGCTCCTAACCTAAAACAAAGAACCAAACTATCTTCAAAGTCATGACTTTATTTTTATAGCAACCAGGTTGCCAAGAACTGAGTCAAAATGTGAGGGAAAACAAGCACCTGCAAGGAGAAAGAGGACAGATGCACTTACATAGGACAGATGCAAATAGACACCACTATGACAAGTAAAGCTGAAATAATCAATAAATTCCTAAAGACAAAGTGGGGCTGGTCAGATTGGGAGACCGCTGACAGCTGCAGAAGTTGGGAAAGATCCATCACCTTGAAAACTTTTTCCCCACAAACCCACTCTGATCTCTCAAGCAATTGGTAAGGAATCCAAGAGAGTCTGTATATGATACAGATCAGGGAGAGCAGAACACTTGGGAGGTGACTAGGTCTTGGGGGCCGAACCCTTATGAATGGGATTAGTGCCTTTATAAAAGAAGCTCAATGGAGTTCTTGTGTGCCTTCCACTATGTGAGGACATAGAAAGAAGGCACCATCTATGAACCATGAAATGGGCTCTCATCAACACTGAATTTGTGAGCATCTTGACCGGAGATCTTACAGCCTCAAGAAGTGTGAAAAAAAAATCTGTTGTTTTTTAGTCACCCAGTTTGTGTATTTTGTTGTAAGAGTCCAAATAGACCAAGATATTCCACTTAATATGTAGGGGAAGGTAACAAAAACTGCCACACTTAGAATACACCTGATGCTGAATCGCCACACTGACTTCCACAATGGTTGAACTAGTTTACAGTCCCACCAACAGTGTAGAAGTGTTCCTATTTCTCCACATCCTCTCCAGCACCTGTTGTTTCCTGACGTTTTAATGATGGCCATTCTAACTGGTGTGAGATGGTATCTCACTGTGGTTTTGATTTGCATTTCCCTGATGGCCAGTGATGATGAGCATTTTTTCATATGTTTTTTGGCTGCATAAATGTCTTCTTTTGAGAAGTGTCTGTTCATGTCCTTCACCCATTTTTTGATGGGGTTGTTTGTTTTTTTCTTGTAAATTTGTTTGAGTTCATTGTAGATTCTGGATATTAGCCCTTTGTCAGATGAGTAGGTTGCAAAAATTTTCTCCCATTCTGTAGGTTGTCTGTTCACTCTGATGGTGGTTTCTTTTGCTGTGAAGAAGCTCTTTAGTTTAATTAGATCCCATTTGTCAATTTTGGCTTTTGTTGCCATTGCTTTTGGTGTTTTAGACATGAAGTCCTTGCCCACGCCTATGTCCTGAATGGTATTGCCTGGGTTGGTGGGACTGTAAACTAGTTCAACCATTGTGGAAGTCAGTGTGGCGATTCCTCAGGGATCTAGAACTAGAAATACCATTTGACCCAGCCATCCCATTTCTGGGTATATACCCAAAGGACTATAAATCATGCTGCTAGAAAGACACATGCATACGTATGTTTATTGTGGCACTATTCACAATAGCAAAGAGTTGGAACCAACCCAAATGTCCAACAACGATAGACTGGATTAAGAAAATGTGGCACATATACACCATGGAATACTATGCAGCCATAAAAAATGATGAGTTCGTGTCCTTTGTAGGGACATGGATGAAACTGGAAAACATCATTCTCAGTAAACTATCGCAAGGACAAAAAACCAAACACCGCATATTCTCACTCATAGGTGGGAATTGAACAATGAGAACTCATGGACACAGGAAGGGGAACATCACACTCCGGGGACTGTTGTGGGGTGGGGGGAGGGGGGAGAGAGAGCATTAGGAGATATACCTAATGCTAAGTGACGAGTTAATGGGTGCAGCAAAACAACGTGGCACATGGATACATATGTAACAAACCTGCACATTGTGCACATGTACCCTAAAACCTAAAGTATAATAATAAAAAAAATTTAAAAAAAAAGAAAAGAAAACAGGAAAAACAAAACAAAACTTCTTTTGAAGGTGAAGGAGGAATATCACTGAGCTCAGCAACACAGCCAGGAAAAGAATAGAAGTGTGAGAAGCCTACATTCCTGAGACCCTGAGAAAAAGTACCTGCATAAGACTGAGATGAAATTACCCACCCTAGTTATAATTGAAATCCCAAAAACAAAAGAGGGAAAAATAATGGAGCAAAAGAAATATTTTTCAAAATAACTGCCGAAAATATTCTAAAAGAAGTGGCAGAAAACCAAACTTCAGATATAGGAAACTCAGAGAATGTCAAATAGAACAAAAATAAATATGAATTACATCTTAAAAAATCTTTAAAACATCAACTCTAAATTTTATATCTTGCTCCAAATATATAAATAAATAGGTTATAATCAAGCTATGGAGAAAGCCATATCATGGAAACACTAAAATAAAGCTGTGGAGGGACTACATTGATATTAGACACAGCAGAGTTCAGGACAAGAAATAGTATCAGAGATGAGAGATAATATATAATATAATAATCAATTCTCAAGAAGATGTAAACATCCTACTAATTAGGGTATGCAGCTAACAACAGAACCTCCAAATACATGAGGTAAAACATGAAAGAAATCAAAGTTGAACTAGAAAAATCCCAAATTATTCTTGCAGACTTCAACACTTTTGTCTTAGTAATGGACAGACTAGGCACAACTCAGTAATCATATGGAAGATAAGAACAACAATATCACCAACAAGACATCCAATCTTCAATGGCAGATACTCTTTCCTTTCAAGTGAAAAAAAAAAGAACAGTATGGCATATTCTCTAACAAACCCAGAATTTCTAATATTTGTGGTCTTCCTTCCTTCTTTACATCTTCCTTTCTCTTCTCTTCCCTTCCCTTGCCTTCTTCCTTCCTTTCTTTTCCTCTTTCTTTTCTTTTCTTTTTTCTTTTCTTTTCTTTCTTTTTTCTCCTTCCTTCCTTCTTTCCTTCCTTCTTTCTTTCCTCTTATTCTTCCTTCCCCCCTCCCTCCCTTCCTTTCTCCCTCCCTTCTTTTCTTCCTTCTTTTCTCTTATTCTTTCTTTCTCACTTTCTTGCTTTCTTTCCTTTTTTCTCCCTTCCTCACTCCCTCCTTTTCTTCCTTCCTCTCTCCCTTCCTTTCCTTTTTCCTTCCTTCCTTCCTTCGTTACTTCCTTCCTTCTCCTCTTTATTTTCTGTTTCTTTGCCTTCCTCCCTTTTACCATTCTCTCTTCCTCCTTTCCTTCCTCCCTTTCTCCTTTTCTTTCTTTCTCTTCCTTTCCTATTTCTTTTTCTTTCTTTCTGTGTTCTTGCTTTCTTTTTCCTCCCTTCCTGCCTTTCTCCCTTCCTCTCTCCCTCCCATCCTTCCTTCTCTCATTTCCTCCTTCTTTTCTTCCTTTTTTCTTTCTTTCTTTCGTTCCTTCTTTCCTTCCTTCTTTTTACTTTCTTTACTTTATTTCTCTTTACTACAATTCATATTATTTAAAAAAAATTGAGAGGGAGGCAGAAAAATAAAGAACACTTTAATCTGCAGGTAAATAGATTATGTCTGCTGTAGACAAAACAATGGCCTCCCAAAAATGTTCATGTCCTAATTCCCAGAGTCTAACATACAAATATGTTAGGTTGCATGGCAGTGGGAAATTAGATTTCAAGTTGTGGAAAATGAAATATCTTCACATAAAAACTAGACAGAAGCACTCTGAGAAATTTCTTTGTGGTATTTGCATTCATCTCACAGACTTGAACATTTCTTTTGATTGAGTAGTTTTGAAACACTTTTTAGAATCTGCAAGTGGACATTTTGAGCACTTTGAGGCCTATTGAGGAAAAAGAAATATCTTCACATAAAACCTAAACAGAAGCACTCTGAGACACTTCTCTGTGGTGTTTGCATTCATCTCACAGAGATGAACCTTTCTTTTAATTGAGAAGTTTTGAAACACTCTTTATGTAGAATCTGCAAGTGGACATTTGGAGAGCTTTTGAGGCCTGTTGTGGAAAAGGAAATACCTTCACATAAAAACTAGACAGAAGCATTCTGAGAAACTTCTTAGTGGTGGGTCCATTCATCTCACAAAATTGAACCTTTCTTTTGATTGAGCAGTTTTGAAACACTCTTTATATAGAATCTTCAAGTGGACATTTGGAGCGCTTTGTGGCGTATTGTGGAAAAGGAAATATCTTCACATAACAACTAGACAGAAGCATCCTGAGAAACTTCTTTGTGGTGTGTGCATTCATCTCACTGAGTTGAACCTTTCTTTTGATTGCGCAGTTTTGAAACACTCTCTTTGTATGATCTGGAAGTGGACATTTGGAGTGCTTTGAGGCCTGTTGTGGAAAAGGAAACATTTTCACAAAAAACTAGACAGAATCATTCTGAGAAACTTCTTTCTGTTGTGTGC
>NW_026654077.1:0-9936 GCF_009828535.3 Hylobates moloch
TTTGTCTCTTTTGATCTTTGTTGGTTTAAAGTCTATTTTATCAGAGATTAGGATTGCAACCCGTGCCTTTTTTTGTTTTCCATTTGCTTGATAGATCTTCTTCCATCCCTTTATTTTGAGTCCATGTGTGTCTCTGCACGTGAGATGGGTTTCTTGAATACAGCACACTGATGGGTCCTGACTCCTTATCCAGTTTGCCAGTCTGTGTCTTTTAATTGGAGCATTTAGCCTATTTACATTTAAAGTTAATATTGTTATGTGTGAATTTGATCCTGTCATTATGATGTTAGTTGGTTATTTTGCTCATTAGTTGATGCAGTTTCTTCCTAGCCTTGAGGGTCTTTACATTTTGTCATGTTTTTGCAGTGGCTGGTACCGGTTGTTCCTTTCCATGTTTAGTGCTTCCTTCAGGAGCTCTTTTAGGGCAGGCCTGGTGGTGACAAAATCTCTCAGCATTTGCTTGTCTGTAAAGTATTTTATTTCTCCTTCACTTATGAAGCTTAGTTTGGCTGGATATGAAATTCTGGGTTGAAAATTCTTTTCTTTAAGAATGTTGAATATCGTCCCCCTCTCTTTTCTGGCTTGTGGAGTTTCTGCCAAGAGATCAGCTGTTAGTCTGATGGGCTTCCCTTTGTGGATAACCCGACCTTTCTCTCTGGCTGCCCTTAACATTTTTTCCTTTATTTCAACTTTGGTGAATCTGACAATTATGTGTCTTGGAGTTGCTCTTCTCGAGGAGTATCTTTGTGGCATTCCCTGTATTTCCTGAATCTGAAGGTTGGCCTGCCTTGCTAGATTAGGGAAGTTCTCCTGGATAATATCTTGCAGAGTGTTTCCTAACTTGGTTCCATTCTCCCCATCATTTTCAGGTACACCAATCAGACGTAGGTTTGGTCTTTTTACATAGTCCCAAATTTCTTGGAGGCTTTGTTCATTTCTTTTTATTCTTTTTTCTCTGAACTTCCCTTCTCACTTCATTTCATTCATTTCATCTTCCATCGCTGATATCCTTTCTTCCAGTTGATCCCATCGGCTACCGAGGCTTCTGCAATCTTCGCGTAGTTCTCGAAACTTGGCTTTCAGCTCCATCAGCTCCTTTAAGCCCTTCTCTTCATTGATTATTCTAGTTATCCATTTGTCTAATTTTTTTCAAAGTTTTTAACTTCTTTCCTAATGTTTTGAATTTCCTCCCGTAGCTTGGAGTAGTTTGATCGTCTGAAGCCTTCTTCTCTCAACTCATCAAAGTCATTCTCCATCCAGCTTTGTTCCGTTGATGGTGAGGAACTGTGTTCCTTTGGAGGAGGAGAGGTGTTCTGCTTTTTAGTGTTTCCAGTTTTTCTGCTCTGTTTTTTCCCCATCTTTGTGGTTTTATCTACTTTTGGTCTTTGATGATGGTGATGTACAGATGGGTTTTTGGTGTGGATGTCCTTTCTGTTTGTTAGTTTTCCTTCTACCAGACAGGACCCTCAGCTGCAGGTCTGTTGGAGTTTGCTAGAGGTCCACTCCAGACCCTCTTTGGCTGGGTGTCAGCAGCGGTGGCTGCAGAACAGCGGATTTTTGTGAGACCACAAATTCAGCTGTCTGATAGTTCCTCTGGAAGTTTTGTCTCAGAGGAGTACCTGGCCGAGTGAGGTGTCAGTCTGTCCCTACTGGGGGGTGCCTCCCAGTTAGGCTGCTCAGGGGTCAGGGACCCACTTTAGGAGGCAGTCTGTCCATTCTCAGATCTCCAGCTGCATGCTGGGAGAACCACTACTCTCTTCAAAGCTGTCAGATAGGGACATTTAAGTCTGCAGAGGTTACTGCTGAATATTTGTCTTTGCCCTGCCCCCAGAGGTGGAGCCTACAGAGGCAGGCAGGCCTCCTTCAGCTGTGGTGGGCTCCACTCAGTTCAAGCTTCCTGGCTGCTTTGTTTACCTAAGCAAGCCTGGGCAATGGTGGGCACCCCTCCCCCAGCCTCGCTGCTGCCTTGCAGTTTGATCCCAGACTGCTGTGCTAGCAATCAGTGAGATTCTGTGGGCATAGGACCCTCCGAGCCAGATGCGGGACACAATCTCCTGGTGTGCCATTTTCCAAGCCCATTGGAAAAGCGCAGTATTAGGGTGGGATTGACCCGATTTTCCAGGTGCCGTCTGTTACCTCTTTCTTTGACCAGGAAAGGGAACTCCCTGACCCCTTGTGCTTCCTGAGTGAGGCAGTGCCTCACCCTGCTTCAGCTCATGCACAGTGCACTGCACCGACTGTCCTGCACCCACTGTTTGGCACTCCCTAGTGAGATGAACCTGGTACCTCAAACAGGAATGCAGAAATCACCCATCTTCTGTGTCGCTCAGGCTGGGAGCTGTAGACCAGAGCTTTTCCTATTCCAACATAGTTATTTTCTTTCCTTTGGATATAGAACCAGTAGTGAGGTCGCTGGTTCATATGGTAGTTCTATTTTTAGCTTTTTGGGGAAACTCCATACTTAGAGATTCTTGAACACTTTATCATCAGTAGGTCACCCACAACAATTCTTCATCTGGTTTAATGGCTACAAAATACATTAACTGTGATAATTATTCCAAAGTGTATTTTCAAAATACAAAGCAATTAATAAGGATTTTATGTTGTATTAAATAAATCTAAATTAAACATAGGTAATGAGGCCCTTACATGCTCTTTTGAAAAGAACTCTCAGGCTGCTTTGGTTTATTCATTTAAAAGTATCTTTGTTTTCTTTTAAAAAGTAACCCATGGAATGTCTTAAAATGTTAAATATTCTTAAAAATATAATAAATACCTACAACTGTATCCTGCCCTTTTCTTATCATTTCTCAGCCCACTTTCTAAAATGTAATCCCCTTAACTCTTGACTATTTTCCCTGGTATTTATCTCTATTATTTTTCTGAATATGAATGGATATTCTGCTATCTTTTAATTTATTAAAAACATTGTCTATCAAATTTATCTCATCAGTACAGAAGGGCTATTTGTATGTGACTGTGTGGAGAGAGAGAATAAATTTCTAAAAAAACTGATCATACATGCTGAATTTGGCAAGGTGTAGAGGAATTGGAACTCTCACACAGCACTAGTGGGAATGTAAAATGATACAACTGTGATCCCACCATTCCATGCCTAGGTATTTACTCAAGACAAGTGAGAGTGCATGTCTATACAAAGACTTGTACATGAGGAAAGGGAATGTGGAGGACGTGTCAATAGCTGCAGCAAACCACCATGGCACATGTACACTTATGTAACAAACCTACACGTTCTGCTCATGTATCCCAGAACTTAAAGTTAAAAAAAAAACAAAAACAGAAGAGTTGCACATGAATGTTCCTGGCAGCTTTATGTGAAATAGTCCCAAACTGGAAACAATCTGCAAGTCTGTCAGTTGGTGAATAGAAACAAACTACTATATCTACACAAAGAAATTGTACCTAGCAATAAAAAGCAATGCACTATTGAAACACACTGCAACATGGTTGACTCTCAAAACATTTTTATTGAGTAAGCAGACTCACTCAGACAACAAAGAGAACATAGTTTAGCATTCCATTTATGTAGAATTCTAGGAAATGTAAACTAATTTATGGTGACAGAAAGCAGATCATTATACTATGCAGCCATAAAAAAGAACAAAATCATGTCCTTTGCAACAACATAGATGCAGCTGGAGGCCATTATCCTAGGCAAATTAACACAGAAACGGAAAACCAAATACTACCTGTTCTCACTTATAAGTGGGAGCCAAACACTGGATACTCATGGACATAAATATGGCAACAATAAACACCAGGACTACTAGACAAGCGAGGGAAGGCAGGGAGACAGGGTCAAAGAACTAAGTGTTGGGTACTATGCTCAGTATGACAGGATCATCCATACCCCAAACATCAGCATCATACAATATACCCAGATAACAAACCTGCACATCTATCCCTTCAATCTGAAATAAAAGTTGAAATTATATAAAACATTGGTTGCCTGGGGATTAGGAGGAGGAGAGAGAGGGAAGAATTATGAAGGCAAGTGAGAAAATTTTGGGGGGTGAAGGATATGTTCATTACCTTAATTGTGGTGATAGTCTTGTAGGTGCAAACATATGTCAAAACTTAACAAATTATACACTTTACATATATGCAATTTATTTTCTGCCAATTATACCTTAATAAAGCTACTAAGAATAATTCCAAAAGCCACAAGTCTATCCCTAAGATAGCATGCAGCCTGAAAATTGTGCACTAGCTATGTCCATCTGTAATTACTAATTTTCACTTTTCCTGAACCTTTCTCATCTCCTTCTTAGTCATTATCACACTTTCTGTAACGGCCATTAATTGTTCCATAAATGACTTGCATTCCTGTCTCTAGATCCAGCTCAAAATCTCTCTACCTGGAAATTCATCTGCACCCTGGTTTTTGATTCTCATCATTAGTAAGTTTTTTAAACCCGAGTCCATCCTCCTCTAAGAAGCTTAGTCATACCACTCCCATAATTAATCTCTTTCTTCTTTGTGCTCACATGCCATCTATTATCATAGTTAGCATAGTCTGCCTAGTATTAGTGCCATTTATGTGCATATGTAAATTTCTCTACCCTATCATGACATGAATTCCAGAGGGAGAGACCGTTTCTCATTACTCTTCATAGTTTCAACCAGTATTTGTACATGGGAACATTAAATACACATTTGTTGAATTAAATTTCTATTTTTAATGCACTTTTCATAGTATCTATCTACTGCATTCTCCAAGGAACTTCTACCCTTTTAATACTGTGTCTTGTGAAATTTAAAGTAAAAAGCAAATTTTAAAATGTTGGGATATAATTCTTTTAGATTAGTTTTTTGATTTAACTTTCTGCTGTCTCCATTAAAAACAAAACAAAACAAAACAAAAACTAATCCCTGAATATGTGGGAAAGATTTCCACTTTTCCTGAACTGTAGCAGACTATGCTAACTACCATAATAGTTCTCAAGTAAATTATTTCTTCAATCATCCTTCTGGGCAGTAGAAAGCCCCATAACCCCAGACAGTGCTTCTGTTTCCTGTAGTTATATTTTCCAAAATTTTGTTCTGACATCAGATGTTCTCAGTGTAGCTCTTCTTAAAATCAGGAGTTTATCAGGCTGTCCTTTCAACATTTTGGGGCAAGCTATTTCCTTTCAAATTCAGCTTTACCCCTGACCATTAGGCTAGTTTTGCTATTCAAGAAAGATAATGGACTACGGGGAATAATAGGTGCCTCACATATTGTGGGAGCTGAGTAAATGTTTGTATCAGAAAGAATGAATAAGTAGTTTTTATGGGCAAAAAGCCATTACCATCTAGAAAAATTTCACTCACTGCCCATAATGTCAAGGTGAGAGAATCGAAATCAAGTCAAATAATGTTTTGGGGTACGTTTTTAGTTAGAATCCAGAATCAGAATCTACCTTCATGGATTCTAGCAGAATTTACCATCTTGCTCAGTTATTGTATCAGAAATGTGCAAATTTTCTGAGTTTTTTTGGTTAGCTTTGAGAAGAGAATTAGAACAGAAATGAAAGTGAATTTTTAGCCTCTTCTCTGCTAAGCTCCAGATATATACTATATCCAACTTCCTACTCACATATCCACTTCCATGTCTAAGAGACATCTCAGCCTTTATCTGTTCAAAACTGAACTCCTAATCTATCCACCTCAAACCTGTGTTCCACCCACAATTTTCTCATCTCAGTTGATGGCAACTTCATCTTCTAGTTTCTCAGGCCTTGGAGTTATCCATGACTTGTCTTTTTATCTCACCCTCACGCCATCTCACCCTATTCATGTTACTGCCCATACTCAGGCTGTTGTGATATGTTGCCTGGATTATGGTTCTTGTCCCAAAAGGTCTTTCTGCTTGTCTTCCCAGTCCTCTATAATTTACTTTCATCACTGCAGAGAGTATGATCCTTTAAAAATGTAAGTTACATCAGAATACTTGTCTGCTAAAAACCCTCCAATGTCCCCCATCTCACTCAGAGGAAAAGCCAAAGTCTTCCCCATGGCCCGCAGGCTCTTCAGGTCTCACCTGCCCTCAGTTCTCCTCTTTGCCTATGACTTGCCTCAATCTCTCTGTTCCAGCCAAACTGGCCTCTTCACTTCTTCCTGAGAGAGTCAGGTCTGCAGTGTCTCATTCATTCTCATTGCTAGAGGTGGACTGGAGCAGACTGAATGCATTCCTGAGTCCCTAGGCCAGGACTATCATATAAGAATTACTAAAAGTGGAGGGAGCCAACATGGCTGAATAGGAACAGCTCCGGTCTACAGCTCCCAGCGTGAGTGACGCAGGAGATGGGTGATGTCTGTATTTCCATCTGAGGTACCGGGTTCATCTCACTAGCGAGTGCCAGACAGTGGGCACAGGACAGTGGGTGCAGCACACTGCAAGCCGAAGCAGGGCGAGGCATTGCCTCACTCTGGAGGCACAAGGGATCAGGGAGTTCCCTATCGTAGTCAAAGAAAAGGGTGACAGACGGCACCTGGAAAATCAGGTCACTCCCACACTAATACTGTGCTTTTCCAATGGGCTTAAAAAATGGCACACCAGGAGATTATATCCCGCACCTGGCTTGGAGGGTCCTACGCCCATGGAGTCTCGCTCATTGCCAGCACAGCAGTCTGAGATCAAACTGCAAGGCAGCAGTGAGGCTGGGGGAGGGGTGCCCACCATTGCCCAGGCTTGCTTAGGTAAACAAAGCAGCCAGGAAGCTCGAACTGGGTGGAGCCCACCACAGCTCAAAGAGACCTGCCTGCCTCTGTAGGCTCCACCTCTGGGGGCAGGGCACAGACAAACAAAAATTCAGCAGTAACCTCTGCAGACTTAAATGTCCCTGTCTGACAGCTTTGAAGAGAGTAGCGGTTCTCCCAACACGCAGCTGGAGATCTGAGAATGGGCAGACTGCCTCCTCAAGTGGGTCCCTGACCCCTGAACCCCAAGCAGCCTAACTGGGAGGCACCCCCAAGTACGGGCAGACTGACACCTCACACAGCCGGGTACTCCTCTGAGACAAAACTTGCAGAGGAACGATCAGGCAGCAGCATTCACGGTTCACGAAAATCTGCTGTTCTGCAGCCACCACTGCTGAGACCCAGGCAAACAGGGTCTGGAGTGGACCTCTAGCAAACTCCAACAGACCTGCAGCTGAGGGTCCTGTCTGGTAGAAGGAAAACTAACAAACAGAAAGGACATCCACACCAAAACCCCATCTGTACATCACCATCATCAAAGACCAAAAGTAGATAAAACCACAAAGATGCAGAAAAAACAGACCAGAAAAAACTAGATATTCTAAAAAGCAGAGCACCTCTCCTCCTCCAAAGGAACGCAGTTCCTCACCAGCAATGGAACAAAGCTGGATGGAGAATGACTTTGACGAGTTGAGAGAAGAAGGCTTCAGACGATCAAACTACTCTGAGCTACAGGAGGAAATTCAAACCAAAGGCAAAGAAGTTAAAAACTTTGAAAAAACTTTAGACAAATGTATAACTAGAATAATCAATACAGAGAAGTGCTTAAAGGAGCTGATGGAGCTGAAAGCCAAGACTAGAGAACTATGTGAAGAATGCAGAATCCTCAGAGGGGGAGCCAAGATGGCCGAATAGGAACAGCTCTGGTCTCCAGCTCCCAGCCCGAGCGACACAGAAGACTGGTGATTTCTGCATTTCTGCTTGACGTACCGGTTTCATCTCACTAGGGAGTGCCAAACAGTGGGTGCAGGACAGTCAGTGAAGCGCACTGTGTGCGAGCCGAAGCAGGGCGAGGCACTGCCTCACTCGGGAAGTGCAAGGGGTCAGGGAGTTCACTTTCCTAGTCAAAGAAAGGGGTAACAGACAGCACCTGGAAAATCGGGTCAGTCCCACCCTCATACTGCGCTTTCCCAACGGGCCTGGAAAACGGCACACTAGGAGATTGTATCCCGCACCTGGCTCGGAGGGTCCTATGCCCACGGAGTCTCGCTGATTGCTAGCACAGCAGTCTGAGATCAAGCTGCAAGGCGGCAGCGAGGCTGGGGGAGGGGCGCCCGCCATTACCCAGGCTTGCTTAGGTAAACAAAGCAGCCAGGAAGCTCGAACTGGGTGGAGCCCACCACAGCTCAAGGAGGCCTGTCTGCCTCTGTAGGCTCCACCTCTGGGGGCAGGGCACAGACAAACAAAAAGTCAGCAGGAATCTCCAGAGACTTAAACGTCCCTGTCTGACTGACAGTTTGAAGAGAGTAGGGGTTCTCCCAGCACGCAGCTAGAGGTCTGAGAACGGACAGACTGCCTCCTAAAGTGGGTCCCTCACCCCTGAGCAGCCTAACTGGGAGGCACCCCCCCAGAAGGGAAAGACTGACACCTCACTGGGCCAGGTACTCCTCTGAGACAAAACTTCCAGAGGAACTATCAGACAGCTGAATTGGTGGTCTCACGAAAATCCGCTGTTCTGCAGCCACCGCTGCTGACACCCAGCCAAACAGGGTCTGGAGTGGACCTCTAGTAAACTCCAACAGACCTGCAGCTGAGGGTCCTGTCTGGTAGAAGGAAAACTAACAAACAGAAAGGACATCCACACCAAAAACCCATCTGTACATCACCATCATCAAAGCCCAAAAGTAGATAAAACCGCAAAGATGGGGAAAAAACAGAGCAGAAAAACTGGAAACTCTAAAAAGCAGAGCACCTCTCCTCCTCCAAAGGAACGCAGTTCCTCAACAGCAATGGAACAAAGCTGGATGGAGGATGACTTTGACGAGTTGAGAGAAGAAGGCTTCAGACGATCAAACTACTCTGAGCTACGGGAGGAAATTCAAAACAATAGCAAAGAAGTTAAAAACTTTGAAAAAAAATTAGACAAATGGATAACTAGAATAACCAATGGAGAGAAGGGCTTAAAGGAGATGGAGGAGCTGAAAGCCAAGTTTCAAGAACTACGTGAAGATTGCAGAAGCCTCAGTAGCAGATGCGATCAACTGGAAGAAAGGGTATCGCAGATGAAATGAATGAAATGAAGCGAGAAGGGAAGTCTAGAGAAAAAAGAATAAAAAGAAATGAACAAAGCCTCCAAGAAATTTGGGACTACGTAAAACGACCAAACCTATGTCTGATTGGTGTACCTGAAAATGACGGGGAGAATGGAACCAAGTTGGAAAACACTCTGCAAGATATTATCCAGGAGAACTTCCCCAATCTAGCAAGGCAGGCCAACATTCAGATTCAGGAAATACAGAGAACGCCACAAAGATACTCCTCGAGAAGAGCAACTCCAAGACACATAATTGTCAGATTCACCAAAGTTGAAATGAAGGAAAAAATGTTAAGGGCAGCCAGAGAGAAAGGTCGGGTTACCCACAAAGGGAAGCCCATCAGGCTAACAGCTGATCTCTCGGCAGAAACTCTACAAGCCAGAAGAGAGTGGGGGCCGATATTCAACATTCTTAAAGAAAAGAATTTTCAACCCAGAATTTCATATCCAGCCAAACTAAGCTTCATAAGTGAAGGAGAAATAAAATACTTTACAGACAAGCAAACGCTGAGTGATTTTGTCACCACCAGGCCTGCCCTAAAAGAGATCCTGAAGGAAGCACTAAACATGGAAAGGAACAACCGGTACCAGCCACTGCCAAAACATGCCAAATTGTAAAGACCATCGAGGCTAGGAAGAAACTGCATCAACTAATGAGCAAAATAACCAACTAACATCACAATGACAGGATCAGATTCACACATAACAATACTAACGTTAAATGTAAATGGGCTAAATGCTCCAATTAAAAGACACAGACTGGCCAACTGGATAAGGAGTCAGGACCCATCAGTGTGCTGTATTCAGGAAACCCATCTCACGTGCAGAGACACACATAGACTCAAAATAAAGGGATGGAGGAAGATCTATCAAGCAAATGGAAAACAAAAAAAGGCAGGGGTTGCAATCCTAGTCTCTGA
>NW_026654078.1:0-4961 GCF_009828535.3 Hylobates moloch
CCGCAGCACTTGGATGGCCTGGATCATCTGAAAATGCAGACGGGAGGTGGGGGGAGACAGAGGGAATTGGGGGAGGGAGCAGGGAGGAAGACGGAAGAGGAAGAGGAGGAGGAAGAGGAGAGACAGAGAAACAGAAAGAGTGAGACAAAATGACAGGGATAGGGAGACACAGCAGAGAGACAAAGACACCAGGTGCAGAGGGAGAAAGAGAACAGAGATGCAGCCCAGAATTAAGGAAAGAGCGGACGTTAGATTGAGAGAAGCAAGAGACGAAAAAGGGCCCATCACAAGGGGGGAGAGCTAAGGTGAGCCGTGCCAACTGGCATTTCCACCCTCCGCCTGTTGGCCCCCAGCTCCAGGCCCCGCCCACCTGCAAGCTACATTTCCCAGAGCCCTTTGCCAAAGGGTTTGGCCAATAGGAAGCCCTGGTGAGAGCTTGCGGGGAGAAAGGATGGGAGAAGATGGGGTATTTCTCCCTCCTTTCTTCTCTTTTTTTTTTTTGATATGGAGTCTTGCTCTGCTGCCCAGGCTGGAATGCAGAGGTGTGATCTCGGCTCACTGCAACCTCCTCCCAGGTTCAAGCGATTCTCCTGCCTCAGCCTCCTGAGTAGCTGGGACTACAGGCGTGCACCACTGTGCCCAGCTAATTTTTGTATTTTTAGTAGAGACAGGGTTTCACCATTTGGCCAGGCTGATCTCGAACTCCTGACCTCAGGTGATCCGCTTGCGTGAGCCACCATGGCTGGCCTCTTCTTTCTTTCTCTCTCTCTCTCCTTCCCTCCCTCCCTCCCTCTCTCTCTCTTTCCTTTTTTTTTTTTTTAAACTAGATGGAGTCTCGCCTTGTTGCCCAGGCTGGAGTGCAGTGGCAGGATCTCGGCTCACTGCAACCTCTGCCTTTCAGCTTCAAGCAATTCTTCTGCCTCAGCCTCCCGAGTAGCTGGGACTACAGGCGAGTGCCACCACGCCCAGCTAATTTTTGTATTTTTAGTAGAGAAGTGGTTTCACCAGGTTGGCCAGGCTGGTCTTGAACTCCTGACCTCGTGATCCGCCTGCCTCAGCCTCCCAAAGTGCTGGGATTACAAACATGAGCCACCGCACCTGGCCCTCTTTTTCTTTCTTTCTCTTTCTCTAGCTATCTATGAGAACAGGGTCTTGCCCTGTTGCCCAGGCTGGTGTGCAGTGGAGCTGATCAAGGGTCACTACAGCCTCGACCTCTTGGGGCTCGAGCGATCCTCCCATCTCAGCCTCCAAAGTAGCTGAGACCACAGGTGCATGCCACCACACCCCGATAATTAAATGTTTTTGTAGAGGTGGGGTCTCGCTACATTGCCCAGGCTGGTCTTGATCCCTGGCCTCAAGCTATTTCCTGGCCTTGGCCTCCCAAAGTGCTGGCATTACAGGCGTGAGCTGCCGCACCCAGCCTCCTCTCCTTGGGCAGCAGTCCCTGCGCTCACTTTGGCATAGGTGCTGATCTTCTGACGGATGGAACATCAAGACACTTTTTGAGCCCTATTCTGTGCCAGGTGCTGTTCCATGCGCTTGACTCGCATTCACTCATTAAATCCCCACAGCATCCCTCCAAGACAGAAATTACTATCAGCCACACTTCACAGATGGGACACCGAGGCACGGAGATGCAGAGTGACTTGCCCTGGGTCACAGAGCTGGTGAGTGGCAGAGCTGGGATTTGAACTCGGGCCATGGGTCCCGTTCTCAGACTGTAGGCTGTACCACACGGCACGTGGGCAACAATCATGACCGTTTGGGAACATGGACCAGGTGGCCTTCTCTCCGCACCCCCCCAACCAACCCCAGGATGGGGCGTCAGGACAGGAGACCCATTGGAGGAGGGGGTGTGGGGGAGGGCTCGGGTCTCACCAGATTGTCCAGTTCTGGGTTGGAGGAGAAGAGGGGCCTCTCAGAGTGAACCTGGGAGGGAACAGAGAGGCCAGCAGGGGGATATCCCGCCTTCCACCCACCCCTCCTCGCTGGCTCTCCAGTGCGGTGTGTGGCGGGTGGGGGGCGCCCACCTGCTTGGCGAAGGCAGCGATGTCCTCGTTGAAGGAATCAGAGGAGCAGACGTCGCCGCCGGGGGGTGTCCCCAGCCCAGCTCCGGCCCCGTCGCGGGGAAAGCATGTAGCCAGTTCACATTTCTCAAAGACCAGGGCCAAGAGGGGGAAGAGTGGGTGTCTGGGGAGGCAGGAAAGGAGAGAGGTCGAGGGAGAGGCTGGGGGATGGATGGAGGGGCTGCAAGGTGCAGAGCAGCTGGGAAGGGGACAAAAGACCCAGAGAGGAAAGGAGACAGAGACTTGTACACAGAGAGAGACAGAAGCAGACCCAGGGAGCAAAGAAACAGAAAGACAGAGAGAGAGACAGGAGCCTGAGACCGGGCCCCACTCACCCATAGATCTCATCCTTCTCCCTGTTCAGGCCGTCGCTGTCCAAGCCTGGGGGCAGGGGCTGTGGAGGCCGGTGCGGGCCATAGGGCCCTGGTGCTTCGGGCACTGCCTCTGGGAAGCCAGCCAGGGCTGCGGGGCCATCTGCGATGCCTGGGTAGCGTGGCAGCTCATTGTACTGGGGGAAGGTGAGAAGAGAAGGGGGGAGCCCCAGGGAGGGGTCAGCACCCCGAGACTCGGCTGAGGAGCTTCTCTATCCTGGAACCCAGGAGATGCTCTTCTGCATCCCAGAAACCTGCCTCTGGTCCCCAGGTGTCTGAGCCCCGCCCCTTTAAGCCCTCCAGGTCCCCTGGAGCTGCCTCGGTGGGGAGTGAGGACCCCGTCCAGGCAGAGATTCCTGACATGCGGGCAGGAGGACCCAGAGGGAGAGACGGCAGGGTCTGGCTGGGAGGAAAAAGAGATGGAGAGAGTGGTGTGAGAAGACGGAAACAGAGACAGAGATAGAGACAGAGACAGAGATAGAGACAGAGAGGGAGATCCATGGACACCTCCTGCAGGAACCTCGCATTGTTGTACACAAAGTACACATACGAAGCCTCCCCGTCTTCTATTTCATTTCACAGTTGGCAGATAAGCACATCAGAGTACGTCTCAACAACATGTCACACCCCACTCGCCACGTGAATCCACCACACGTTGACACAGCCATACACACCAACCCACGTGCACACTCATGTGTCAGTCACACCCAAATCCCCCCCCACACACGCACACATGCACACACACATGCACACAGCCCAACACCAGGCACAGGAATGAATGCATGATTGAGACATTTAGCACAGGGATGAATGAATGAATGAGGCATTTAGCACAGGGCCTGGCTCATGCTGTGAGCACTTGTTGCCGGAGAGGGTCACTCCGCACCACCACACAGACACAATTGCGCACCCAAGAGAAACACCATTATGGGGTAGGACGACAGCGTCCTGTCGTCACAGAACCATGCACCTGGGAAGCCAGGGGCACCTTCCACTCATCAGGTCAAATGCCTTCCTCAGGGATGAAGACACGGAGGCTCAAAGAGGCAGCAGGACTCGCACGGGAAGAGGCTACAACGTTCCTGCCTCCGACCCTTGCCTGGCTGGGCACCTTGGATCTGCGTGTCCCACTCTTTCCCTCTCCCTCTTCTAACTTCTCCTGTGCCCTGAAGTTGAATCTAACTGCTCCCCGCTGCTCAAGGCACTCTCACCAAACGCGGTCCTCACAGCCTACCCGGAACCCCCAAAGCGGGCGCGCACCTCCTCCACTGTCTCCTATCCCCGTTCCCATCCCCAGGGAGACAGGCTCCCTGGGGCCAGCAGCCTGGTGAGACCACCTCTCCCACCCCTGTCCCACTCCTAGCCCTGGAGAGGCAGGGGCGGCTTGGAACAAAAGTAGAGCGAAGAGAAGGACGGAGGAGAGCGGAAAAAAAGGGGGACGGTGAGGTGCGGGCGGCTGAGATGGAGGAGGAAGCCCAGGGACAGAGAGGAGAGAGGCTCCGGATGGGGCAGAGAGAGGGGGATAGAGAGGCAGAAAGGGGGGAGACCCAGGCAGAGAGACAGAGACAGGCAGAAAGGGGGGGAGACCAGGGGCAGAGAGAGGGGGACAGAGAGGCAGAAAGGAGGAGGAGAGTGGGGCAGACAGAAGAGGGGACAGAGAGGCAGGGAGACACTCGGGGCAGGGAGAAGGAGAAGCTAAACGGTGGGGAGGAGGCGAGGCCGAGGGGCAGGGAGAGGGGACACTTGGGGGCAGAGAGGGGGCACAGAGGGACTGGGAGACCCAGGGGCGGAGGGAGGGGCAGAGAGAGCGCGAGGTGGTGGAGAGGACGGATGGGCTGATGGGGGCCAGCGCCGGAGAGGGGGGATGCAGGGACAGGGGGTGCGGAAGCGGCCGGGACGCGGGGTCCCTGCCCTGAGACCTACCCTGCGGGCCATGGGCTGAGGCCGGCGGCAGCTCCCGGGTCCCTCCAGAGCCTGGTCGCGGGGGAGGGCGCAGCCCGGGGCCGCAGCCCCCGACGGCCCGCGGTGTCGACGCCAGGGGGTGGGCAGGAGGCCGGGCGCGCGCCCCCCCACCCCCGCCGCCGTCAGCGGCAGGCGCCGGGCCGGGTGGGGGCTCCGCGCATGGACCCCGGCCCCCGCCCCCAGCGGGGGTCACGGCCAGGAGCGCATCGCCGCCTGGGCGGGGGCAGCAGGCGCGGGCGGGGCGCCCGAGGCCCCCTCCTCTGGCCCCCCCGTCCCTCCCCCGGCTCCGGAGGGAATCGAACCGTCCCGAGACGGACACGCCGGGGACCGCAGGGGGCGGGGGGCGGCCCGGGGCGGCGGAGGGTCCGGCGGCGGCTCGTGGGTGCTGGCGGCCGCGCTCCCCGTTCCCGGTCTCTCCCTCTCTGTGGTCACATCCGGAAGTTCCACGGAGGAGATGCTTAACCCACTGTCCGCCGGCGCGGACGGGCGGGGCGGGGCGGGGCTGGAGCTGCGGGTCCCCCCCCCCCCCCCCCCCCCCCCCCCCCCCCCCCCCCCCCCCCCC
>NW_026654078.1:4986-5295 GCF_009828535.3 Hylobates moloch
TCGGGGTCTCCCTCCCCCTGCCGGCAGCCACCCGCCTCCATCTCTGTCTCTCTCACCCCCTCCTCTCTCTCCTCTTCTCTCTCTCTCTCTCTCTCCCCCCACCCTGTCTCTTTTCTTTCTCATTTTCTCTGTTTTTTCTGTTTCTCCTCCCACCTCTTCCCGCCTCTCTCCCCGTTTCTCTGTCTTTCCCTCAACCCCCAACCTCTCTTCCTCTGTTTCTCTCTCTCCCCACTTACCTCTCTTTCCTGTCTCTCCCCCACCTCTCTCTCTCCCTCTGTTTCTCTCCTCTCTCCCTCCACCTCCCATTTT
>NW_026654078.1:5577-9934 GCF_009828535.3 Hylobates moloch
TGTGTGTTTTTTGTGTGTGGTGTGTGTATGTACCTGTGTGGTGTGTGCTGTGTGTGTTTTGTGTGTGTGGTGTGTGTGTGTACCTGTGTGGTGTGTGCTGTGTGTTTTTTGTGTGGTGTGTGTGTGTACCTGTGTGGTGTGTGGTGTGTAGGAGTGACTGCGCGTGTTGTTTCTGTCTCTGGATGTGGTGGCTACTGGAGGCCCCTCTGCCATCTTGGGCCCCGGTCTGGAGCCTGCGACCCCGCAGCTGCTCTCAGGGAGTCCGTGGAACCTGCAGTCTGTGGGGTAAACCCTGGGCCCCCACTCGAGGTGTTGGAGGGCAGGTCCGCGGCTTTCATCGGATTCCTAAGGCGAGCTTTCAACCTGGCGTTCTGAGATCAAGAAAAAGATTCACGCAACAGCAACTTCTTGAGCACCTACTACGTGCCAGGTGCTGTTCTGGGGACTAGCAGGGAACAAAAGGCAAACTTCTTGGTCTTATGGCTCTCACTTTTCCCTGGGGATGGGGTAGGGAAGGGAGGGTAGTCGAGTAAATGGATGCATAAATATTAACTAGTGCCTGGAGATGGCCCGTGCTCCGAAACAAAGCTGTGTAAGACCGGTGGGGGGAGGGCGGCTTCTGTAGGCTGGACAGGGACAGCCCTCAGAGGAGGGGACGTCTGAGCTGTGCACACACCAGGGAAGGGCATTCCAGGCAAGGGGAATCGCAGGTGCAAAGACTGGAAAGGTCGGGGGAGCAGAAGGTGCTTGGTGTGTCCAGAAAGCATCTAAGAGGCTATCGAGGGAGGGGGCGAGGGGGCTGGGGGAGACCCTTGGATTCATTCTCGCCATGGCATCTTTTACACTGGGGTCTTTAGTCCCTGGTGTCTTCAGCTTCCCGCGGGGGTGTACAGGTGGCTGTCAGGAGACCTGTGAACCCAGGGGAAAGTTCCCTGGGAAATTGTGGACTGGGTGCTTCTGTGTTTTTCCCCCAGGGAAGTGGCCCATAGTTTTTATCCCATTCCCACAGACGGATATTTGACCCCCACAAAATCCTGAAACGTCACCCCAGAGGAATAGTGCCAAAGAAAAATGGGACAGAGATCCAGAGACAAGGGGACAGGGATGTGGGGAGGGGAGGACAAGGACCCTGGTGGGGGTGGGGGTACAGAGATGTAGAGACAGAGGGGGACAGATCCAGAGAGAGAGGGGGACAGACCTAGAGAGAAGGGGATAGAACTAGAGAGAGAGGGATAGAGACCCAGAGACAGAGGGAAATAGAGACCGTGAGAGAGGGCTGGAGGCAGCCCTCTAAGGAGGAAGTTCAGGACGTTCATCAACAGCGCTACCTCTGCTGCCACCTGCTTCTCCGCCCTCCTGACTTGTGGAAATTAAACAGAACCACCAAGGAGCGGGATAGGGGATGAGCCAGGGTGAGCGGTGCAGGGTTACAGCATGAGGGATTGGGGTGAGGGCAGCAGCAGCACTTCTGGTGGGAGTGGGAGAGGGGCAGACTGTGGAGGGAGGAGAGGAAGAGACCGCGGCCCTGGTGCCCCCAAGGCCCCTCCTTTCCTACCCAGGGCTGGGGTTCCTGCTCCAGGTTTCTCAATATCCCTCTCTCCCAGTCTCTGTCTCCTTGTCTCTCTATTTCCCCTTCTCCCATCCTTTCTCTTTCTGGCTCTCTGTTCTCCGAGCCCCTGGACACACCACGGACCCCCTCCCTGGCCATCTCCAGGGGTCACCTGGGAATCTGGAGTCTGGTCCCACCGTAGGCTCTCCCCTCTCTGAGCCTCGATTCCCCCTCTGCAGGATGGGCAATGCGCTGGGGGCCGGGGGGTGGGGTTGTGGATAAGGGAGAAACAGTTAAGCTAGAGGGTGCCAGGACTCAGGGTCTTGGCTGAGTCTGGGGGTCCCCATGCCGGCGGGCTCTGCCCCGGTGGCTGTCCTGTGGTGAGGCTGGCCGTTTAAGGCAGTCCGAGGGGAAGGGATCTGGAGGCCTTTCCTTTCATCAACGCCGGCGCACCCCAGATAGGGGTTTTGGAGCAGAAAATTAATTTAAATCACTTTTTAATTAAAGACACAAAGCCCTTTGGTCTGCTCCACCCCCACCTCACCCTCAGCCAAGACTTGGGGTGAGGGATGCAAGGGTTAGGAGTCCCTGGCTCTATTTGCTTTTGGGGGTGTGGTGCATGCTAAGGTCCCCTTAGCCCAGGCTGATTCTGAAACCTAGAGGAGCAGGTGTGGCCTCATCTGACGGCCAGTGGTGGGGGGCGTGGACAGAGTAGGAAGGGAGGGAGGGGCACCTGGGATGGGGACGGGGCTTAACTGGGTTGGGGAGGGAGGTAACTGCAACCACGGGGTGTGATTCAGAGAAAGGCAAACAGAGAGAGAGAGACAGAGACAGACGGGGGTGGGAGGGGAGAGAGAGAGAGGTGCAGACAGAGCGAGACAGACAGGAGGGGGAGGGAGTGGGGGACAGGAGCTCCAATAGAGACCCCAGAGTCGTCCCTGCCACCCCCAAAACAAGAGCAGGGGGCTTGGACTCTGAAGCATAAATCTTTTTAATTAAAGAAAGAGACGAGACGTTGGGAAGGGAGAAATAAGTGTCTGGGAGAGAAACTGATTGGGGGAGGATGCCGGCGGGGGGCAGAGGGAGCAGCGGGGAGGCTCTGGCTTTCTTAGGCTCTTCCTCCAGTCTTTCCCTCTGTCCCTCTGTCCGTCTGTCTGTCTGTCCTTGTCTCTCTTTCTATTTTACACACACACACACACACACACACACACACACACACACACACACACACTCCTCTTCCTGGCTGTCTCCCTTAAATAGTCCTGGGACCCTTGTGTTCCCAGGGGGAGGGAGCAGGTGGCGGCCAGGCCTGGTGCTGGAGGGGGGTCCCTGTGTCACTGCGTCACGGCTGCCTCCGTCGGTGGCTCTTCGAGGGTGTGCTTGGGCCTCTCTGTGAAAGTGTCTGGAAGCGTCTTCCCTGCCTGGCTGAGTGGCGCCCTGGGTGGCGTCAGAGTGACCCCAGCTCCCAGCCTGCAGGGGTCTCCGCCCCCTAGCCCTGTCCTGCACCTGTTTTACAGACGGGAAGCGTGGAGCCCTCTATGAGTAGATCTGGGGGACCTCGCGGGTCCTCAGTGCCCCAACCTGAGCACCGACCACTGGGGCTACGCCCACCAGGCAGCCACATCCCCTGGGGATCCGCAACGGTCCCCAGGATCCCCTTCGAAAGCCTGCAGGAGCAGACTGAATGAGCGAGGGTCCACCTTGGGTTCCTCCTGTCCTCTCTCTCGGGCCTGCTAGCCTCCTGCCTCGGTTTCCCCTCTTTATCAGCCGCTCTGTGTCTGTCTCTCTCCTTCTGGGGGTCCAGGTTTGGTTCCTCCTCCTCGTTCCAGGCTCTCTCTGAGAATCTGTCTCTGCTCAGAAGGGTCGGGGAAGAAGGGACCCTAAAACACAGGCCATCTCTGTCTCCATCTCCGCCTGGGCTGTGTCTGTTTCCATCTCCGCCTGGGCTGTGTCTGTTTCCATCTCCGCCTGGGCTGTGTCTGTTTGTCTGTCGCCTGGGCTGTGTCTGTCTGTCTGTCTCCTGGGTGTCTTTTTTTTTTTCTTACATCTCTGTGTCTCTTTCTCTGGATGTCTTCTCTGTCTCATCTTTCTTATCTCTCTTTCTCTTCATCTTTCTCGGTCTCTCTCTCCAGGGGCCTCTGTCTCTTCTCCCTCTTTCGTCTCCCTCTCTCCACCTCCCTGTGCCGGCTGGGTCCCCCCCACCGTATCCTCTCTGGGCTTCTGTCTCCCTGGCTCTCCCCCCTCTCCTCCACCCGGGCCCTTCATAAATACATCGCCCCCTCCCCGTCCTCCCGCTGCCTGGCCCAGCTCCAGGAGAAGGAAACATTTATCTTGGTGGGGGCCCCCACCCCCGCGCCCACCCCTCCGCCCGCCGGCCAAGCCATCCATCACCCGAGCCCAGACTCCTGTGGCTCATTTGTCACCGGCCCTGACAAATGCCTGCCGCCCCCTTCCCCTCCCGCCCCACCAAGCAATCATACCATTAGCCACGGCTCAACGGTGGCGGGAAAGACCCGGCCTGACCTGGGCGGGGGGCGGGGCACAGGCTGCGGCTCCCACCGAGACCCCTTTCTCCCCCTTTTCCTTCCCTTTCTATCTCTCCTCGCCCTCTCCATCTTTTTTTGTTGGAATCTGCTTTCCTCTGCCAGTTTCTTGCTGTGCCTCTGGGTCCGGTCTCCGGTCCGTCCTCCTCCTCATCCTTTTCCTCATCCTCCCTCCTTCTCTCCTTCTGTCTCTGTCTCTCTCACTGAGTCTCTTTCCATCTCTGGCTCTGTCTCTCTCTGTCCCTGTCTCTCTGTCTCTCCATCT
>NW_026654079.1:0-9562 GCF_009828535.3 Hylobates moloch
CTGAGGCACAAGAATTGCTTGAACCCAGGAGATGGAGGTTGCAGTGAACCGAGATTACACCACTGCACTCCAGCCTGGGGGACAGAGTGAGACTCCGTCTAAAAATAAGTAAATAAATAAATAAATAAATGTGCATGTGTGTGCATGTGTGTGTAAAACAGAACACTATGCAATTCTAAAAAAGAGGATATCCTGTTATTTGTGACAGCATGGATGAACCTAGAGGACATTATGCTAAGTGTAATAAGCTGGCACAGAAGGACAAATACTGTGTGATCTCACTTATATGTGGAATCCAAAAGTGAACTCATAGAAGCAAAAAGTAGAATGGTGGTTACTAGGGGCTGTCGTGGGGGGGAATAGGGAGTTATTGGTTGAAGGGTACAATATTTCAGTTAAATAAGAGGGATACATTTTGCAGAGAACTATCATATAGTATAATGACTACTGTTAATAATAATATATTGTGTATTTGAAAATTGCTAAGAATGTAGGTCTTAAATGTGCTTATTACAAAAACATCATAAGCCTGTGAAAGGGTTATGTTAATTAGCTCTATATAATCACTTTACTATATATTATATATAATATGTATATATTATGTACATATGTATATTATATGTATATGTTATATGTATCAAAACATCATGTACTCTGTAAGTGTATGAATTTTTATCTTACAATTATACTTTAGTAAAGCTGGAAAAATACACTCTTAGTATAAAAGTTTACAAACTTTTTTACTCATCAATTCTAGTAGTTCTATGGAGCCCTGGGATTCTGTGAGGGTATCTCAAGGGCTACCTCACAGGCTATTAGATGTTATTATAAGCTCCTCACCTATTCCCATGCAAGTTCTTTGAATCTTTAAAGCAAAAGTAAATAAAAAATCCAAGTACCTTGTTTTTTCTTTTAACAGCAGACCTTTGTCCAAAAATATTTAAATCACTGACTTAGGCTTTAGTTTGTTTTTATTTATTTAATTTTGTGAAATATGCTCCAGAAGAGCCTTGATCTTTCTTCATTTTTATGAGACTGATATATTGAATATTAATCTCTAAGAAAACATTCAGTTACTAATTTCCAAAAGGTTTTTCAAAACAAGTCTGTTTGAAAACTTCCCAATTTGGGTAGTATAAATCATGGTTTGCTTTTTTCCCTGAAGCTTTCCTTCTGAAATGGAAAATGGGATACTTAATATTGAGAATGAAGGAAATGGTTTTGCTAAGAAAGATCACCTGCCTCTGTAATACTCAAATAAGTTTCAAATTTAACTAATCCTACTCTATTTACCACAGACAGTTGTTTGCTGGAGCAATTTTGCCAGCCAAGTGTGAAAAACATTTATTATTTTAAAAAATAATTACATATATAAATTTATAATTAAATAAATTATATTAAAAACAGAGAGAATACTCAAAACTAATAATGTGCTAATTATTGCGGGATATCTTTACTGCTATCTATATTCTTGAGGTTATGTACCTCTCTTGTATCTGTGTAGTTGAAATACTATATAATGGTGCTATAGTTTGGATATTTGACTCCCCAAACCTCATGTTGAAATTTGATTTCCAATATTGCAAGTGAGGCCGAAAGGGAGGTGTTTGGGTCACAGTGGCAGATCCTTCATGAATGGCTTGATGGTCTTGCTGTAGTGAGTCCTCACTTTATTAGTTCACTCAAGAACTGATTGTTAAAAAGACCCTGGCATCTCCCTCCCCTCTGTCTCAATTCCTCTGTCTCACCATGTGATCTCTGACTCATGCCTGCTACTTTGTTCTTTCTGCTATGAATTGAAGCAGTCTGAGGCCCCAACCAGCTGGAGATGCTGGAGCCACGCTTTATGCCTCGTGTTTATATAGCCTGCAGAGCCATGAGCCAAATAAATCTCTTTTCTTTATAAATTACCCAGCCTCAGTATTTCTTTATAGCAACACAAACAGCCTAAGACAAATGGTATGCTGCTGTGCATTTATTCCCAACTCCTTGTTCCGTGACATTAGGTTGATAGCTTGAAAACAGAAATTGGCAAATGCTACAAATTACAACTATCGTCTTCCTTGATTTGAAATGATGTTTCAACTTTCCCTTCATCCAGACTTAACTGATTTCTTTCTTATTTCTTCACTGCATTTCATTTTTTAAATCATGAAAACGCTTCTGTGCTAAGGCATAAAAGAAGAGATTTTATGCATTATTTCTCCTTAGATAGTTTTCTCCTGGTAAACGCTGTTGTTGAGAGTGTGTCTGCTTCTGATCTAATGGGTATTTTTCATAGAGGTGATAGGTTGCCCCTATCACTCTAGAGTTCTGTGTTTCAGTTTATGAAATAAATGACAAAAAGAAATGGTCCATACCACAGTGCTAACAAACTGAGCTAAGCAAGTTTTCACTTTGAAGCTGAAATGTTCAAGTTGTTAACCAGCTCACACCAGGGTATTAAAGCCTGGTGATTCCTTTAAGACAGTCATCCTAGGATAAGTAATCTCTTGTTTTTAATAACTTATTTGGAGTTACTAAGACAATATCTTTAAAATTTCTGCACTTTGGGGAAACCAGACTGTTTCAAATAAGATCTATGATAATGTGATAATTCTTAGAACTTGTCCAATTCTACATTAGGTGGGAACTGATTCTACAAGATAATGAGGTGACAAATCTGAGTGTCTAGTAAGTCATAGACACCTGAAATTCCCAGATCATATTTGAGCCTAATAGTCCAGACTGTTGAAAGAAGCAACATTAAAAGAACATGTAGGGCAATGATTGTTCCACTATCAGACACTTAATTATGGTCCAGGGACCTTATTGAAGGTCTTCTTCAGATGTCAATACAACAACAAGTGCAACAAAATATGATTTGCCCTCATTGGATTTTAAAAATCAATTTTTCTCTGATAGCTTACTAGATTGGAAAGTACTTAATAAGATATTATTTTTAGTACTTAGTAAACTATATAGGACACATGGCATTGCCATATATATTCAATGGAAAAAAGCTTTTTTGTTTGTAATAAATATTTTCCTCTCCCCTACAAGTATTGTTTGGAGGGGATAGAATGTTCATAATTGTTTCTCTAATAACTTGCCAAATAAGCTTTCATAATTCAGTAGAAATATTAATAAATCGTGACATGAATAATATTGATAGAATAAAGCCAAAACAGATGGTTAGATGTCAGTTAATTCTTAGTTACTCAACAGTATCAGGAAAATATTTGACTGTAAAAATCCAACTTCAGCGTGGAAACAGTTTGCACATATTCCTTTCTTACATAAATAAAAATGGCTTCCAAAATGGAATGAACTCATCCCACTTAAATGCCTGATCACTCTTTGTCTGGAGTGTCTAGCTCTAGACATAGACATGTCTAGCTTTCTGCAGTTCCCTTTCTATAGAGAGGGTCGTTAGTACTTATTTTTCCAATGTTTTGTATAATTTCCAATGTTTTGTATAATTAGTTTCCTAATGCTACACTAAATGAGCAATGTACATGTGCAGAGACATTAACAAGCAGCTTATTTCCACTAAGTTTCATTCAGATTTAAAATGCAAATCTTGGCCCCCTCACCTTCCTATCACAAATATAACCACACCAATCCTTAATAAATATATTTTACGTACAATTCTAGAGCCCCCTTTCTTTGTTTGGCTGCAATCAGCATTCTGTGAACATACTTTATGGAGTAGAGCAAGATAAAATACAAAGAAAAAATAATTATCTAAATTAAAAATTATCGTATAAATCTAACGTGAAAACGTGTGCAACTTCTACAACTCTTAAGAGTGAAACAAAGAATATATTGCATAATTTAAAAAGCCTTGCTACTAGTAGCTTATTACTTCCCATAGAGTCTATAAGAAAGTACCAAAAGCTGTTCCTCACTCTAGGTTTCAATTGTGTCATTCAACTCATTGAGTTTCTAAGTGTGGGAGGGTTCAAGAGTGGTTCTCCTCCTCTCTTCTGAACAACATTTACCTCTTCAATTACTTTGAGTATCATAGCCAATTTTTTCATGGTAACTCAGGAACGGAAATCAGGAATACCAAATATTCTGCCATATGTGAAATAATCCCAAATAATAAATGTTGATCCTGTGTCCCACATGACTTTTAAATTTTCCACTGGAGATTCATGTAGGATAAAAGAAAAAAACTAATAACTATTTGAAGCTAGAACATAATTGTTTTGCTTACAAACAAAACATTTTATACATATTTAATTTACACTTAACGTGAGAAATAAAATTACCAAGTGAATCAAGGAAGACCGTATTTTGTTTCGCTTGGGATATATGCAAACCTTATTCACCATTTAGAAAATGTCACCAAAGATAATGCAACTTGTGGTACTTGTGTCAGTAGTACAGAACACCTGTATCAGTAAGTATTTGTTACTGTCATATTCATAGTAATATCTCACATTAGGTCCAAGCACCTGATAGCTTTGTTATAGCTTCTACTACAGTTGTGCCCAAGTATTTGTATACTGAAGCACACATTATCTCACTGTAAATTTTATTTTGGTATTCATTCTTTTTTATGATAATTGAGGCAACATAATTTTTTTTAAAAAACGTGTAGGTAGGTTAGATTATCTAACAATTTAATTTCAGGATATTAAAAGGGAACACTATGATATATTTATTGCAAGAAAGAGAGAATTCCATCTCACAGGACTGAAAAACACTGGTATATTTCACACTTAATACCATACTACAAAATTCCACAAAGGGAATTAAATGTGTGCCTGAATTGATGAAATTCTGCACTAACATATGTACCTCTATCATCACAATACTCACATACTCAGCACATCAAAGTTAATTCCCTTTCATAGTGTTATAGAGTGCTTCTTTGTAGCCCTTAACACAGGGGAAATTTTCATTTATTTTTGTGGTTATTTGATCTAATTTCTGTGAGGGTGAGGACTGTGTCTATTTTTGCTCACTATTTATTCCAAACGCTTTGCATGAAACATTGCATACAGTAGGTGCTCCATGAATATTAACTAATTGAATAGATTAATGAAAAAGTTTTCTATCCCCTGCACCAGTGGTAAGGGGCTCAAGACAGAAGTGGAAAGATGGGAAATTCAAAAATTAGATGACTTATTGAATATTTTAATTTAAAACATATTAATTCTGTAGTCATATTATACTCATAAATCTCCTGAAGGCATAATTATGGGTATTAAAATTATGGTCCTATTCATATGGTGAGGTACTCAATAATCTCCTATTATGTACCTGTTACTGACATGAGATTTTGAAGCACAAACTCTTCGTCTAAGTCAAAAGCCTCGGTATAATACTACAAGGAAACTGAGACCAGAAGCATAGCTTAGGGATCTTTATTTCAAATTATAAATAAAGTCATGCTTATTATAGAAAAATTAAAAAGCATGGAAAAAAACACACAGAAAAACTAATTTCCTGTGGCTAACAGCAGGTCATTCAGCAATGACAACTTTTTGCCTGATTTTTAATTTTTCATTAATTTTTATGGAAATCTTTAAACTGATAGCAATATTCTTATGTGTATATCTTGATGAATTTTTATGTATGTTTAGGCCCATATAACCACAACTCATGTCAAAATATAAAATACTTCCAGCAGCCCTAATGGCTTTCCCATGCCTCTCCAGAGTCTGTATCTCTCACCAGACATGTTATGTTTTATTGTTGTGTAATATTCCATTGTATTACTATTTACCCTGTCAACAGTTGACAAACATTTGAGCTGTTTTCAATTCATGGCTATATCGAATTAAGCTGCTATGGATATAGTTGTATGTATCCTTTTTATTATTATACTTTAAGTCCTGGGGTACATGTGCAGAACATGCAGGTTACATAGGTATACATGTGCCATGATGGTTTGCTGCTCCCATCAACCTGTCATCTACATTAGGTATTTCTCCTAATGCTATCCCTCCCCTAGCCCCCTACCCCCCGACAGGCCTCAGTGTGTGATGTGGAGAGGATATAAAGAAATGGAAAAACATCCCATGCTCCAGGATAGGAAGAATCAATATTGTGAAAATGGCCATGCTACCCAAAGTTATTTATAGACTCAATGCTATCCTCAACTTTTTTAAATTTTTGTAGGTACATATTAGGTATATATATTTGTGCAGTAGAACTTTTGTGAACAAAGATGCTCATTCTCTGTAGGTGCATACCTAGGAACTGAAGGAATATAGTTTTAGTAGATTCTACCAGTTTTACAAAGTGGTTGTACCATGTATACCCTTGTCAGCAACGTATGACACGAGTTCCAATTGCTCTACATATTCTTACTAACACTGGTATCACCTGCCATTTACAATTTTAGCCATTTTTGTAGGTGTATAGTAAGAGTCTGCAAGAGTTCAGTTTTACCTTTCTTGTTGATTAATAATGCACAGAACTCTTAAATGTCATGTTTTTTAAGTTCACTGAAGAAATATACACATACTTTTTAAAAATTGAATTGTGCATGTGAATTTTGAATCTCATATTTTAAATTTAAGAACACTAAATTTATCTGCACAAATATAAAATGAATTCATTCTTTGTATAAGAAGCGAAAATATTACAGTCACTGTAAAACAAAGCCAAAAATAATCCCAGGTCCTTATGTCAGTTATGGATACGATAATATTATTTCCCCAAATCCAGGTAGCAAATTTTTCCTAATACCTTTTATAAAAGTAGAGGTTACGGGGAAATTTGATGGCCCAAAACAGTGGAGAGACAGCAAGGCATATATACAGAGAATCACAACTTTACCAGAACAAAAAAATAAAAGCAGAAATCAGTACAAGGGTAAAAAAAATAACTTAAGTTGTAATTGATAAATTGACAAGTTTGAGAGTTAAAATACTCCAGGGTACTCAGTCTTAGGGGCTCCTAACACTTCTGTGAGTTTTACCTCTGGGAGTCCTACCAGATTCTTGCAGTAGATTGGAGAAAAAAATCCCGTCGTATTTCCAGCAGGGAGAGAAAAAAGTAGCTATTTTGAAATATGCCCAGAGCACTCTGTTTTTCTTAATAAGTCCTGCTCTCAAAAGAAACTATTTCACCGAAGCGTAATTGACTAAACTTTTGCCAGAATCTAACTGACCTGAAAGAAAGAAATGCCCAACTACAGCCTCCTCTAGGCTTCCTATCTTAAATAAGGGAAGGGAGAAACAGAGAAATACCTCTGTAGGTCAGAGGTTGGGAGTACCAGCTCATTTACAGGCTAAGACCTAAGCGTAGAACTATAAAATGTTTCCCCACTCAACGTTTTATCACCATACCAAAAGGGTTTACGTGTAATAATGTGGGAATACGATGCAAAGAACTGCATGGGTCAGGCCTTATTCAAGAAGCATCTAGAGAACTTCAAAGACAAGGAAAAAAAAGAAAAAAAAAAACAAGGAAGGATACCAAAGGAAATTTTAGCCTTTGACACAGTAAACAGTAAACAAAACCTAAACCCAAGCCATATGAACATAAAACCTCTCACTGGAAGCTTATTTACACTCAGTTCCTTTTACTCAGAATATCGTGTTTGGCTTTAAATTGCAGAGCACATCTGCAAATTTTTGCAGGTCAAATAGTCAAAATACACAGTTTGAGAAGACAGAGCTAGCATCAGAACCAAACTTAGATATGGCAGAGATAGTAAAAGTATCATAACATAAATTTAAAACAACTATAAATTATATTCTAGGGGTTCTTTTAGAACAAGTGAACAATGTGGAGAAACAGTTGGGTCATGTAAGCAGAGATGGAAACTGTAAGAAAGAATCAAAAGGACATGCTAGAAATAAAAATGAAGAATATTTTTGATGTGTTTATCAATAGATTAGGCATAACTGAGCTTGAGGAAATGTCAATAAAAACTGAAATAATAGAGAATAAAATAATGGACAATAATATTCAAGAACTGTTAGACAATTACAAAAGGTGTAACACATGCATAATGGAAATATCACAAAGATAAAAAGAAAAAAAGAAATAGAAGAAACATCTGAAGCACTAATGACTGACAATTTCCCAAAATTAATGTCGGACACCAAATCACAGATCCACGAAGCTCGGAGAACACCGAGCAGAAAAAATATCAACAAATTTTGTAGCATATTATTACTACAGAAAATCAAAGATAAAGATAAAATTTTGAAAGAAACCAGACGGATAAGCCTTACCTGTAGGCAAGCAGGGATAAGAATGACACTGGACTTCCTTTCAGAAATCACATAAATAATAAGATGAGAGAATATCTAAAGTGTTGAAAGAAAAATTCCATCAGCTGGGGTGGAGCCAAGATGGCCAAATAGGAACAGCTCCGGTCTACAGCTCTCAGCCTGAGCGACACAGATGACAGCTGATTTCTGCATTTCCGTTTGAGGTACGGGGTTCATCTCACTAGGGAGTGCCAAACAGTGGGTGCAGGTCAGTCGGAGCAGTGCACCGTGTGCGAGCCAAAGCAGGGCGAGGCATTGCCTCACTCGGGAAACGCAAGGGGTCAGGGAGTTCCCTTTCCTAGTCAAAGAAAGGGGTAACAGACTGCACCTGGAAAATCGGGTCAGTCCCACCCTAATACTGCGCTTTTACAACGGGCCTGGAAAACGGCACACCAGGAGATTGTGTCCTGCATCTGGCTCAGAGGGTCCTATGCCCACGGAGTCTCGCTGATTGCTAGCACAGCAGTCTGAGATCAAACTGCAAGGCGGCAGTGAGGCTGGGGGAGGCGCGCCTGCCATTGCCCAGGCTTGCTTAGGTAAACAAAGCAGCCAGGAAGCTCGAACTGGGTGGAGCCCACCACAGCTCAAGGAGGCCTGCCTGCCTCTGTAGGCTCCACCTCTGGAGGCAGGGCACAGACAAACAAAAACTCAGCAGGAACCTCTACAGACTTAAATGTCCCTGTCTGACTGACAGCTTTGAAGAGAGTAGTGGTTCTCCCAGCACGCAGCTGGAGATCTGAGAACGGACAGACTGCCTCCTAAAGTGGGTCCCTCACCCCTGAGCAGCCTAACTGGGAGGCACCCCCCAGTAGGGACAGACTGACACCTCACTCAGCCAGGTACTCCTCTGAGACAAAACTTCCAGAGGAACTATCAGACAGCTGAATTTGTGGTCTCACGAAAATCCGCTGTTCTGCAGCCACCGCTGCTGACACCTAGCCAAACAGGGTCTGGAGTGGACCTCTAGCAAACTCCAACAGACCCGCAGCTGAGGGTCCTGTCTGGTAGAAGGAAAACTAACAAACAGAAAGGACATCCACACCAAAAACCAATCTATACATCACCATCATTAAAGACCAAAAGTAGATAAAACCACAAAGATGGGGAAAAAACAGAGCAGAAAAACTGGAAACTCTAAAAAGCAGAGCACCTCTCCTCCTCCAAAGGAACGCAGTTCCTCACCAGCAACAGAACAAAGCTGGACGGAGGATGACTTTGACGAGTTGAGATAAGAAGGCTTTAGACAATCAAACTACTCCGAGCTAAGGGAGGAAATTCAAAACAATAGCAAAGAAGTTAAAAACTTTGAAAAAAATTAGACAAATGGATAACTAGAATAA
>NW_026654079.1:9662-9933 GCF_009828535.3 Hylobates moloch
AGAGAGAAGGGAAGTTTAGAGAAAAAAGAATAAAAAGAAATGAACAAAGCCTCCAAGAAATTTGGGACTATGTGAAAAGACCAAACCTACGTTTGATTGGTGTGCCTGAAAGTGACGGGGAGAATGGAACCAAGTTGGAAAACACTCTGCAAGATATTATCCAAGAGAACTTCCCCAATCTAGCAAGGCAGGCCAGCATTCAGATTCAGGAAATACAGAGAACACCACAAAGATACTCCTCGAGAAGAGCAACTCCAAGACACATAATTGT
>NW_026654080.1:0-9922 GCF_009828535.3 Hylobates moloch
CCCTACTGCCGCTTTCAAGGGCCAAAGGAAGGGATTAAAGAACCCTCTTTTGTAACTTGGTTGAACAGCAAAGTTCGTTGACTGCCCCTTATAGGAGATGATGTGGTCCTAGGCTCTTCTCTTTTCGTTTCCTCTCCTCGAATCCTACCTTCTTGGGCTGGGCCAGGTTGGACTTGGATCTCTCTTCTGCTCCCCTTTTTTTACCCCTTGATTTTAGGCATTGTTTCTGGACCAAGCCTTGATCTTGCATTTTTACATTCGTGGATATTCCTTCTTGTCAACTTTCAGAGCAGGAGTCTTCTTTCAGTGTCCCGATGTGTGGAAAACGGACTCTGCTCATGAGAGGCAAACACCAGAGAGGTAGAAGACAAGGCTGCCTGCAGACCTTCCCTCTTCTAGCCTTTGGTCACAATTCTTTTGCCCGCAGTTTGCTACCTCTGGCTCCTTGGGCCACACAGACACCCTGCCATCCTGCTCTTTTATACGTGAGAGGCATTCAGGATACCTTCTTTCTTCTCACATAAGAGGATCCAGTGTGGCAGTTACTGATAGCCTCCTCTCCCTTGCAAACAGCCACTATAGAATCTTGGGCCTTTAGAATTTCCTGTCAGCCATGCTTGGGTGCAAGGGCCAGGGAAAATGAAGAGTTAAAGCATTTAGTGGAGAATAGGAAACAGGCAAGGTGAGGGTATAGGAAAAAAGAGATTTGTGTGGATTTTTTGGTTTCTGTGACAAACAACTCGACACACTTATTTTGTATTAATAGAATAGATAATTTATGTTTTTTATGTAGCTCATCCAGAACTTCCATTACTTCTGTACGCTGAAGAAAATAATCATAATATTCTTTTTCCATTTTGTTTTATGTCATATTACCTCATTTATGTTATTCGTTAGTATGTCTGATTACTTTCTATAAACCCTATTCTGCCAAGGTCTGGATTTTCTTGTGTCAACCCTAATGAATTTGTTCTCACCCCAATGTTGTGTCTTTAGCAAATTGAAAGTGTAAGCCCAATACAGCTTTTCTAGCTTCTGAAAGATTTATGTCACATTTTGTATCTTGTCTTGTCTATAGACATTTGTAGATTTGTAGTTTTGGCTACTATACACCTATTGGAATTTTTCATATTCCAAAAGAACACTGTATTATTTATTTATTTATTTAGTGATACGGAGTCTCACTCTGTTGCCCAGGCTGGAGTGCAGTGGCACAATCTTGGCTCATTGCAACCTCTGCCTCCCACATTCAAGCCATTCTCCTGCCTCAGCCTCCCAAGTACCCTGGACTGCAGGTATGAGCCACCACTCCCAGCTAATTTTTGTATTTTTACTAGAGATAGGATTTTACCATGTTGGGCAGGTTGATCTCAAACTCCTGACCTCAAGTGACCCGCCCACCTTGGCCTCCCAAAGTGCTGGAATTACAGGCATCAGCCACCATGCCCGGCCACAATATTTTATAATTTAATGTCAAATTTGAATGTGGGCTGTGCACGGGGGCTCATGCCTGTCATCCCAGCACTTTGGGAAGCCAAAGAGGACAGATGACTTGCGGTCAGGAGTTCAAGACCAGCCTGGCCAACTTGGTGAAACCCTGTCTCTACTAAAAATACAAAAATTAGCTGGGCATGGTGGCACATGCCTGTAGTCCCAGCTACTCAAGAGGCTGAGACAGGAGAATTGCTTAAAACCAGGAGGCAGAAGTTGCAGTGAGCGGATATTGCGCACTGCACTCCAGCCTGGGTGACAGAGAGAGACTCCATCTCAACAACAACAAATGATTAAATGTTCCTAATTGTAGGTTTGTTATGTTCTGCTAACCTGTCTTTTTGTTTTTCCAATGAACAATTTATGAATATTGACACATTTTTAATGATGTGGAAATTTTCAGAATTGTAAATGTTTATGTATTTAAGACTGGTTGGAAAAGCACTGTCTCAAAAATGTTAATAAAGCTAGCAGTCTAGCTTTATTAATATTCATTTATTCAATAGCTCTGATCTTTCTCATCCTTGGTTTACCCAGCTCTAAAATGGTTGCAAAGATTACTAAAAATATAGGTAAGTTACTTTCATAAATTAGAAACTAAAAAGTAAAAATTACTTTCAAAAATCTGCCATTGGCCAGGTGCGGTGGCTCCAGACTGTAATCCCAGCACTTTCGGAGGTCGAGGAGTGCTGATCATGAGGTCAAGAGATCGAGACCATCCTGGCCAACATGGAGAAACCCTGTCTCTACTAAAATACAAAAAATTGGCTGGGAGTGGTGGCACGCACCTGTAGTCCCAGCTACTCGGGAGGCTGAGGCAGGGAGAATTGCTTGAACCCGGGAGGTGGAGGTTGCAGTGAGCCGAGATGCGACCACTGCACTCCAGCCTGGTGGTAGAGTGAAACTGGGTCTCAAAAAAAAAAAGTCTGCAATCATAATTACTTACAGTTTAATCTGGAATTTAGTACTCTATTCTATTTTCAAAGCTACTATAGGGTATGCTGTCCTTTGTAGTTCCACTTTTAGCAGAATTCAACGTTTTTCTAACGGGTATAGATCTTTATGCTTGAGACTGTGTGGAAACCTTGGACTTGAGCTCCACTCTCAGTTATTTTTTGTATTCGCTAAAAGTTAAATACATTCTGTCCACCTATAACATGATACCTGGTATGTGGTAGGAACCCAATAGAAGTTTGGCTTTGATGGGAATGTATGTTTCTACATTATTTTTGGAGGGTAATTACGTAGTATCTTTCAAAATTTTAAGTTTGTATGTTCCATTCCAGACATTCTACTTCTAGGAATTTAGATATAGTTGTATATATGTATAAGGATGTTCACATTGCAGCATTGTCTGTAACAAGATTTGAAAAGAACCTGAAAACAACTAAAGGTCCATTAATATTGAACTGGCTAAATACGTTATGGTACTTTTAATTATGTTACTCATAAGCAAGTAAATTGCCTATAGCCATTAAAAATAGGATCTATGTATGCATACATTGACTGGGAAAATCAGTGTTCAAGGTATATTGTAGAATATGTACAGTTACTGCTTTTGTATAAAAATAGAAGATATACATATATGTGAAAGTAAATCTGTATACACAATATGCAAAAGATGAATGTAAGCACTGGTAAATATCTAGAAGAACACACGAGGAACCGGGGCTGGGGGCGGATCGGGCAGAGGGACTTCCCTGTGCCTCACTGTTTGAATTCTGAAGGGTGCATACACGCCCTTATTGATCTGTGCTACCGGCCTCTGGCTAAAGAGGGCGCTGTAGCCAACAAAGTCCTGTTTACAAATCAGGAGTCTCAGTAAGCCAGCGTGGTTACGCCATCACGACAGGCGGTGGCACATGCGCAATAGCGAGATGCTGGAACGCGGCGTAGGTGGCTGCCGAGTCTCTTCCGGTCTCGGGTCTTATCCTGGCACTGAGGGCGCCCGACTGGCGCTTTCGGCCGGCTTGGCATTGGGTGGGCGGCTTCTTGGAACCCATATGAGCCAGTGGCATCATCCCCGCAGTGGCTGGGGCCGGAGACGCGACTTTTCAGGACGCTCCCCAGCCAAGAAGAAGGGCGGAAACCATATCCCCGAAAGGTAGTCTGTCTTGGTCTCTTGGCGTGGCCTTTCCAGCTCGCGGCTTCTGGGTCTGGGCTTCATCTTGTGTGGTCTCTGCCTCTCGCTGTTGCCGTCGCAAGCTTGACCTGTCCGCCCGTTGCTTTGAGGCTTTGACCCTCTGCGCCACCCGCTGTAGCTGAAAGGGGCGATGTCTGTGATGTCCTGTGATTTCTCCGTATTCTTGTAAAAGGGAGGTTCTGGCCATTGCTCTTAGGTAAAATACGGAAGGATTGCTTTAAGGTGGGACTGTTACTGTTGGGGACGCTCCTTAATTCCCAAAATGGAACCTCCTCAATTCCTTGTTACGTTGGCACGGCAAGTGTAATGGTTTGAGTTAGGAACCCAGCAGTATTAGCGCCCTGAGATCTCACATGGCAAGTTGGTTTGTATTGTTTCCAGAAATCACAAAGAGCATACTTTGTTACTTCCTAACAGGCCTCATTTGAAAGATACTCCTTTATACGTACAAATGATTAATTTTGAGACTTTGCACGTAGGTGCAGTGAACTGTTTTTACTCTTTGAGATCGTCCTCCACCATCTCATACCTCAATAAGTCCTCTTCATTTTATCCACTATCTTTTGACTGTCACTTTCTGTCAGTACCTTAATACAGGTCTTGCCTGACCTATTGCAGTTGGGTTCTAATTAGTGAATCTCCTGTTTTCTTGCAATCCGTTTTTTGTTTTTGTTTTTGTTTTTGGGGTGGATTTTCACTCTTGTCCACCAGGCTGGAGTGCAATGGTCCGATCTCGGCTCACTGCAACCTCTGCCTCCCGGATTCAAGTGATTCTCCTCCCTCAGCCTCCCAAGTTGCTGGGATAACAGGCGCCCGCCACCACACCCGGCTGATTTTGTTTGTATTTTTAGTAGAGACGGGGTTTCACCATGTGGGTCAGGCTGGTCTGAAACTCCTGACCTCAGGTGATCCACCTAGAATTGATGGCCCAGTCATTTTAATAACCATTGAAAATTGAATGTTTTCGTAAAAATGAATTAAAGGATTAACAGAGATACAGAAGTTCTGGGTATCTGCGGTTTTATATAGGCCTTATTTGAGTTGTACTGTTGTGTTGGCTTGTGTTCGTTTTCATGATGGGGAAACAGGAGAGGACAGTATAGGTCGTTACTTGGTGGGGTTTAATAAGTGGAGTGGCAAAATGCAAAGCAAAGAGAGAAGAGAGGACATGTTGTGCGGGCTGTGATTCCCATTTTCAAAAAGTCTTATTCTATGCAAGGAAACAAGGCTAACATACAATTTGGCTAACAAAATATATATCTAATAGGTGGAAAGACTATCTCCCAGTTGGACAGCGGATGCCTGGGACTCGTTTCATTGCTTTCAAAGTTCCTTTGCAAAAGGTAAGCAAAAGTTAATTCAGTATTCTTTCAGGCATCTGAGTTCACCATGCAGAATACTGTTCTCCACTCTATCACATTCCATTTTCTCTTTTCATAGCAAATACTTTGTAATGACCCCTTTACTATTCTGAAATGAAGTTCATAGGTACATACAACCTACTTCATATTTTAAACAGAAGTACCAGTGAACACCCTAACTATAATATAAAAAATAAAATAAAAGTAATTTATAATAAAATAATATTCATTTCCATATATAAATGTTTGGACATGACTGCATTAAAAGACATAGAGTAATAGTTGCCTGCGCCATGAATTCAAGAATTACAAATGTAGACTGATCTAGGTGGCTTATATTGCTTTAGTGGTAGGAGTTTCTATAATAGATTTCCAAACAGAACAAAGTATAATCTTCATTTGGTTGATAAGGTGATTATTATCCTGGAAAATTCAATAGATATTAGTATTGTACAAAAAATACTTTGTGTTTATTTGTGAAATGGAGTTAGATTCTAAGGCCAAGCTAAATATGAACAGCTTTTTATCTATATTAATGTTGATTAATGTTGAATAGGACATCCAAAAGCCATTCAGGATGTGGGAAACATTTGTAGGACTGTCTTGAATTCGGCAAGTTGTTTAGAATTTGCAACCGTTACCCACTGAATGCCAGTGGGACTCCTTTCCTTTCATGGTCACAATCAAAAATATCCCCTGGATCATCAAGATCAGGATTTCAGTGGGGAAAATCTGAAGATTGTGTTTTTGTTTAAACTAGGAAAGGAATAGGAGCGATAGGAGGGGAAAGCTTTTGACAGCCATAAAAAAGATGAGAAGGTGAAGACAAATAGTTGTTTTCTAAATTCCATGTCTTTCTTATTAGACTTCCCCAGCATCGCTCAGATTAGTATCAGGAGAAGCCTACTTGAAACGTTTTGGGAATTTACTTAATTTGTGACTCATAGATCAGATTTCCTTTTTCAACTGCTGTGTCAGCTTCTCTGCATGTCTGGGCTTAAAAATGAGTCATTTCAGGCCAGGCCTGTTGGATCATGTTTGTAATCCCGTACTTTGGGAGGCAAGGTGGGTGTATCGCTTGAGCCCAGGAGTTTTAGACCAGCCTGGGCAACATTGCGAAACCGTGTCTCTACAAAAAATACAAGAATTAACCAGGTGTGGTGGTGTGTGCTTGTAGTCTCAGCTGCTCAGGAGGCTGAAGTGGGAGGATCGATTGAGCCCAGGAGGTCAAGGCTGCAGTGAGCCGTGGTCATGCCACTGTACTCCAGCCTGGGCAACAGAGCAAGACCCTGTCTCCAAAAAGAAGGTGTTGGAGACACAGGGAATTTTTAGGGAAGTGAAACTATTCTGTGTGATACTGTAAGGGTGGATACATGTTGTTATATATTGATCAAAACCTATAAGAGGGCTTCACATATATTAACACATTTCACAACAATCCTGTGCTGATGAAGTAGCAGTAGTACTAATATCTCTTATTGAGTGCTTATTCTGCCCTAAGCTCAGAGGATAGATGGTTACATCTAATAAATGATTTTGTAGATAATCAAACAGGCTCAGAAAAGGAAGAATCAAAACTTGAACTTAGTTCTTTCTCTCATTTTTTTGTGGCAAAATATATATAACATAATATGTACATACAATGCGTAACATAGAATGAACCATGCCCACCTAACCTGTAGGCTTTGGTGATAACGATGTGTCAGAGTTGGTTCTTCATTTGTAACAAATGGACCACACTAGTATGGAATGTGGATAGTGGGGGAGTCTGGGTGGGGTGGGGAAGGCAAAGTACGTGTGGGAACTGTCTGTCCTTTTGGCTCAGTTTTCCTGTGAACCTAAAACTGCTCTGAAAACTAGTCTATGTTTTTTTCTTTTTGAGATGGCATCTGGCTCTGTCGCCCAGGCTGGAGTGCAGTGGTGTGATCTTGGCTCACTGTAAGCTCTGCCTCCTGGGTTCACGCCATTCTCCTTCCTCCGCCTCCTGAGTAGCTGTAACTACAGGCGCCCGCCACCTCACCTGGCTGATTTTTTTGTGTTGTTAGTAGAGACGGGGTTTCACCGTGTTAGCCAGGATGGTCTCGATCTCTTGACCTCGTGATTCTCCTGCCTCGGCCTCCCAAAGTTCTGGGATTACAGGCGTGAGCCACTGCACCCAGCCCAACTAGTCTATTTTTTAAAAAGTACATTGCTGACACCTAAGTAGCCAGACAGATTGAAGGAACAGAGCATAAAGTTCAAAAATAAACCACATACATAAAAGAATATTCAGCAATGAAAGCCATCCTTTATATGTGTAGACATGTAAGAAATATTTATTTGTGAGGCCGAGACAGGAGGGTTGCTCGAGCTCAGGAGTTTAAGATCAGCCTGGTCTACATGGCAAGACGGCAAGACCCTATCTCTTTTTTTATTTTTTTATTTAAAAAAATTTTTTTTTTTTTGAGGCAGAGTCTTGCTTTGTCACCCAGGCCGGAGTGCAGTGGTGTGATCTCGGCTCACTGCAAACTCTGCCTCCCTGGTTCACGCCATTCTCCTGCCTCAGCTTCCCGGTAGCTGGGACTACAGGCGCCTGCCACCACGCCTGGCTAATTTTTTGTAATTTTAGTAGAGACGGGGTTTCACAGTGTTAGCCAGGATGGTCTCGATCTCCTGACCTTGTGATCTTCCCGCCTTGGCCTCCCAAAGTGCTGGGATTACAGGCATGAACCACGGCGCCCAGCTGACCCTATGGTGTGTTTGTGAGCCAGAGTGGAGTGAGGAGCCGTTTTGTGTCATGATTCAGCCTGGATGACATTTAATATTTATAAACACTAAATATGATAAGCACTCCACCTGGAGCTGGAGATACAGTGGTGAATAAAATCTGGGAGTTTACAGTCTGATTAGGAGACCAACATGAAACAAATACAGAAATACATATATAGATGTGGGCTTATTTTTTTCTTTCTGACCACTCTGGAAGAAAAGATTGTTACAGTATACCTTCTATGTTCCAGGAGAATGGAAACTTTCCTTTGAATCTCCTTGTATGTTAGCATCACAGGACTTGAATAAATGCCTAATGTAGTACAGGATTTTAAGCACATATTTGCTCTTATTTCATTCTTTCTGACAGAGTTTTGAAAAGAAACTTGCTCCAGAAGAATGCTTTTCCCCTTTGGATCTTTTTAACAAAATCCGAGAACAAAATGAAGAATTTGGACTGATTATTGATTTAACATATACTCAACGCTATTATAAACCAGAAGTAAGTGGAACCCTTCATTGAAAAGAACTTTCTTCATTCTGATCCTAAAATAATTTACAGTAATTCAGTAATCATCTTGTGCTAATATGAAGCTTGGCCTTCTTTGATGGGTAGTAAGTTTAAAAGAGAACCAAGTTATTTCTCTAATTACATGTTTTTAATTGCTGTCTTAAATGAAATCGAAGACATGAATTGAACTAAAATATTTGGTAGTAGGCTGTGTGTGTGCCTAAGAAATTCTATAAGCTTCTATATTCTATATTTTGAAAATGAAGTAAACTTATTAATACTAGCAGTGGCCTGAAGGAAAGAAAGGAATATCCAGTATTTCTTAGCACTTATTTTAACCCGTTGCCTGAGCATGTGTAAGCATCATGTAAAAGAAAGTTCTCTAAGTTTATGATTTCTTTTCCCAGTATCTGTTGATACAATACAGAGATTCATATATTCTGTTGGCCCCATTTAGCGTCTCAGTGGGAAAGAATGATCCTTCTTCTGACCAGTTCCATGGCTTTTGGAAACAGTAACACCTAATGTTTGTTAATATTTGTACAGCAGTTTGCTATTTAAAAAGTACTTTGAGCCAGGTGCAGAGACTCACACCTGTAATCCTAGCACTTTGGGAGGCCAAGGCGGGTGGATCACCTGAGGTCAGGAGTTCGAGACCAGCCTGGCCAACATGGTGAAACCCGTCTCTATTAAAAATACAAAAAAAAATCAGCCAGGTGTGGGTGGTGCACACCTCTAATCCCAGCTACTGGGGCGGCTGAGGAAGGAGAATCACTTGAACCTGGGAAGCAGACGTTGCAGTGAGCCAAGATCATGCCACTGCATGACAGCCTGGGCATCAGAGCAAGACTCCATCTCAAAAAAAAAAAAAAAGTACTTTCACATGTATTAACTTAGTTAATCCTCTCAACAATCTTGTGCTGATAAAGTAGCAATTGTGCTAGTATCTCCTATCGAATGCTTTTTCTTCGCTAAGCTCAGAGGATTAAATAGTTACAATTAATACATAATTTTACAGAAGATAAAACAGGCTCAAACAAGGATGACTTAAAACTTGAATTTAGTTATTTCTCTTTTTTTTGAATTGAAGCACAAATTGAGGCCCTATCTTTGGAGAGTTGGAGCTTCTTAGATTGTCTCCTGAGTCCTTTTGACACAATTCTAATAACCTTTGATCACTCTTTTTTTGCTATTTATATGAAAAAAAATTCCAGGCTTATCTTGTACATTTCCTGCCTTACCCTGAACTCAGCCATTTTCCCAAGGAGCTTTGATTCCTTTCTGGTGGGAATGCTATTTAAAGATTAGAGTCTGAGTGCTAGAGGTGCTCAGTGCTCCTAGGCTCATTGTTACTAGTCTTCTTCTGTGGATGGTGCTAAGAAATAATGTTTGTTTTTAAAATACATCATGAGTTCATGCTGATACTTTCCATTTGAACTCAGAACTTCAGTTCTAAAAGAACTGAAAGCAAGGATTTAAACAAATACTTGTACACCAGTGTTCACAGCAGCATTTTTCACAATGGCCAAAAGGTGTCCATCAGTAGGTGAATGGATACACAGAACATTATATGCACACAATGGAATATTATTCAGCCATAAAAAAGAATAAAATTAATACGTGCTACAACATGGATGAACCTTAAAAACATGCTTAGTGAAATAAACC
>NW_026654081.1:0-3672 GCF_009828535.3 Hylobates moloch
GATCACGAGGTCAGGAGATCGAGACCACGGTGAAACCCCGTCTCTACAAAAAATACAAAAAAAAAAATTAGCCGGGCGTAGTGGCGGGCGCCTGTAGTCTCAGCTACTCGGAGAGGCTGAGGCAGGAGAATGGCATGAACCTGGGAGGCGGAGCTTGCAGTGAGCCGAGAGCGCGCCACTGCACTCCAGCCTGGGCGACAGAGCGAGACTCCGTCTCAAAAAAAAAAATCTTCAAATTAGCCCTTTTTAATAGAACTGATGCTTAATCCAGATGTCCTGTCAGCCCATAATTCTTTTATTTTGGCTTCTTTCATCTCCTTTTAATATGGATTTACTGACGAAGCCTTCAAAATTCACCAGAAATCTTTGGGATCCAATTTCTTAAACCAATTTACTTTAGGGTCATTTTTGGAGTAGGTGGATCTGCCTCGTTCTCCATTTGATGCCATCTGTAACTATGCATGAGTTCAAATTATGTTCATTCCTAAGCTATCACACCTCAAGAACAGCACAGACCTGTGGAATATGTCAATATCTTTAACCCCAGACATCATGTTCTCAAGATAAAAGCCTTTAAAACAAAAAGTCATCTTGATATATCAAGTCAACATGAAATTGGAATACAAAATTGATATAGCTGAGATTTTCCTCATATATTATGCTTTCAAATTCTCTATAGTCCTAGAACCAAACTTTTTTTTTTTTTTTTTTTTAATTTAGAGACAGGGTCTTACTTTGCTGCCCAGGCTGGAGTGCAGTGGTGCCATCAGAACTCACTGCAGCCTCCAACTCCTGGGCTCAAGCAATCCTCCTGCCTCAGCCTCCCCTTCCTAAGTAGCTACAATTACAGGTGCATGCCCCCAACCCTGGCTAATTTTTAATTTTTGTGGAGATGGGGTTTTGGTTTCCTTGCCAGGCTGGTCTTGAACTCCTGGCTTCAAGTGATTCTCCCACCTCAGCCTCCCAAATTCAGGGATTGCAGGCATGAGCCACTGTGCCCAGCCTGGAACCAGCCTTTATGGTTATCAATACTCCAATCATTTTGGAGTGTCTCAGGCATCATAATACCCCTTCTTATTTGTAGCAAAACTTATACTGAACAATGAGTTCTGGATTGCAAAAGAGGATTGACTTTTTTGTACCTGTCTATAAGTTAACTTTAGATTTTGTTAATGCAACTAAATGAAGTATTGTGTATAATTCAAACATCTCACAGCTTTCTATTTTTATCTCTGTGTGGGAGAAAAAGTACTTTTCTCTGCGGGTTTAATGGTTTTTGACATGCCAAATCTTTAATCGCGATAGACTTCCCCATTTCCTGCCATGAACCTGAAGGCAGCTTTATCAGTATCTAAAGTACTGTTTCCTGTAGCTCAACGAATGACAAAACCAGTTAAAATACTGTTAAGTTCCCTATTCAAATATTGTTTCATTTCTAGGAATATTAGTTCTTTAAAGTGGGAGGTTTATGAGGAAATACTCCAGCTACCTCAGGCAGTACCTTGCATATAGATGTATTAATTCAATAAATTAATAAAGAATAAATCAAGATTATATTTAAATTTAAGCTGCATGCAGCAAATAACAGATGGAGGGAAAGGGATCTTCCAAAAGAATAAAAGTGAAAAATGTATTCTAATTTCAAAAAGAGAGAAAGGAAATTCTACATTTGACAACAGCGTGTTGCTACCTATTACTTCTGGAAGCCTAGTGCTAGGGCAAGGAGGTGTTTTTTACATGCGTGCTATTTAAAGAAAGGAAAAAGATCCTATCTTCCAGAGACTGGCTTTCAATAGACTGAATGGGGAAGGGGAAATTCACGTCAAATAAACTTCTGGTGTCTTTTTAACAGATTGTTTTTTGAAAATCATCAAAAGTCAACAGAAACCAGGGATGCATTACCTTTGGATGGACACCCTAAGTAGCTCACCTTACACACCCTTTGTAAGCAAGCCTTGCATGAAAACTCACCTCAGCTGTGTAAATGTAGATGGTGTTGAAGTTTGCAGCTACCAGAGCCCTCAGCATGAAGAGGAAGCCAATCAGGCCGGCACTAGAAAACAGGAAGCGGAGAGAAATTATAAAACGCAGCATGGAGGACCACCTCCCGTGGCCCAGCTTCAAGTGCACTGTGGATGCTGAGATACAACCACAGATGACTCAGAACCTGAGGGAGGTGCTGCTTCTCAGCTGGCCTGATTGTGGGGTCCTTAAGCAAACCTCCTTCCAGTCTTACTCCCCGCTGACCTCTCCATTCCCCAACGCTGCCATTCACCCTGGCCCCTCACATTAGCATAACTGCCGGGCACAGTGGCTCACACCTGTAATCCCTGCACTTTGGGAGGCCGAGGCAGCTAGATCGCTTGAGGCCAGGAGTTCAAGACTAGCCTCAGCAACATAGTAAGACTTTTTTTTAAGACACAGTCTGGCTCTGTTACCCAGCCTTGGGTGCAGTGGCACAATCATGGCTCACTGCAGCCTCAGCCTCTCAGGCTCAAGTGATCCTCCCACCTCAGCCTCTTGGGTAGCTGGGACTATAGACATCCACAACCACACTCAACTAATTTTTGTATTTTTTGTAGAGATGGGGTTTTGCCATGTTGTCCAAGCTGATCTTAAACTCCTGGGTTCAAGTGATCCACCCGCCTCAGCCTCCCAAAGTTCTGGGATTACTGGTGTGAGCCACCAAATTTTTTTTCAATTGGCCCAGCATGGTGGTGTGTGCCTGTAGTGCTAGCTACTCAAGAGGCTGAGGCAGGAGGATGCCTTGAGCCCAGGAGTTAGAGGCTGCAGTGAGCTGAGATCTCACCACTGCATTCCAGCCTGGGTGAGGTGAGAGAACCTGTCTCAAAGAAAAAAAATTAGCACACCTGCTGCTACCATCCCCTGGCAAATAGTGCAGAGAGCTTGTAGAATAAATGATACATATCAGAGCTCAGGCCACTCCAGGACTGCAAATTAAGAGTGAAATGAGCAGAAGGCACAAATAAGCACACTGTCTGTATTGCTAAACTTTCTTGGCACTGGTTCAAATAATGTGATAAAGAACCAGAGTCCCGATTCTCCAGGAAGCATTACATAATGATCCTCAACATTTTGGTAGGTAAAGTGAGTACACCATCATTGGCACCCAGAATCCTGTGATAGCTGGAGGAAGATGGGGTCTGTAGGAAGAGGGAAGGGGGGTAGTGGGGAACAGGCAAGACCATTCCAGTCAAGCAGGCAGCCCATTTGCTACTCTCCTGGGTGAAAGGGACTTGTCCCTGAAACTACTGAACACCATGGGTCAGGAGACTCCACCTAGAAACCACTGCACAAAATCTGAAGCAATTAAACAGAAAATACCTTGAAGTGCAAATGTTGAGGAGAAGGAAGAATAAAGCCGTGCATCCCATGGTAATGGAAAGGCTCAGCCGTCTTCCCAGGAAATTGATGCCCAGTATATTTAAAGGATTCACTAGAAAGCAAACAGTAAAGATAATTTCTGGCCGGGCACGGTGGCTCACGCCTGTAATCCCAGCACTTTGGGAGGCCGAGGTGGGCGGATCACGAGGTCAGGAGATCGAGACCATCCTGGCCAACATGGTGAAACCCCGTCTCTACTAAAAATACAAAAAATTAGCCGGGCGTGGTAGCGGGCGCCTGTAGTCCCAGCTACTCGGGAGGCCGAGG
>NW_026654081.1:3772-7294 GCF_009828535.3 Hylobates moloch
AAAAAAAAAAAAAAAAAAAAAAAAAAAAGATAATTTCTGGAACCTTGGAAGGCAAGTGGCATATTGCAACACTGGCATGGATTCATCCTTGTCGTTTCAGAAAGAAGCAACTTCATCCAAACCTCACAAGTATTCCAGCCAAAATCCAGTCACGTTGTCATCAATTTCAAGACTTTTTACATATACTTTACCCACGTGGGTCCAGGAATGATAGGCACTGGTGCCCAGGATACTTATTAAATCATGCAGGTCTATTGTAGATTGCCAGCTTGCTAGGCCCGTATTTTAAGTGTTTTATATGTTTTCATCAAATTCAAGGTGCCACTGATTTTTTTTTTCATCAGCTCAATTTAACATTCAGCCATTGATTTTTAAGTACCATAATTTTATGTCTACTAAAATAGAAATAATGCTGTCAATTGCAATCTAACAAGCCATTGTAAGCCACATTCCAATTTCAGAGATGTTAAAATGTAAGGGTGAAAAAAACACCTTACAATTGATAGAATACAGCACTTCAAAGCTCTACTCCTCCAGACTTCTCTTGCCAATACCAATCCAAATTGGAGATTTTTCAGCACTACTTGGTGACTTACTCAGTTCTGCTAGGCAGGAGCGGTGTCACAGGGTCACACTTCTCTCAGCTAATACTCAAATGCACATAGACCACCCAAGAGAGACAGACCCAACACGCAGAGGGACACTTACGAGCAATTTCACCGATGGTGCTGATGATCATGGTCTGATAGTCAGAGGGTGCAAACATGTGGCAGTAGCAGGGGCTCTGGCTCTCCCCTGAGTTCCCCCCCATCACCACCACCTCGGAGTCGGACTTCGAACCACAGACCAATTCCCGCTCCAGCAGCTCAGCACTGGCCAGGATAACCCCATAGTACGCAAAAGAGATTCCAAGCCTGGAAGAGAGAAAAGAACGTCACTAGCAAACGCTGACACCAGACCTGAAGGATGAGTGGGGAGGGGATACCAAGTGGAACGTGCAGCATGTGAAAAGCAAAGAGAGCAGAAAGTCAGGCTCAGACGCCACACAGAGCATTCGTAGAAGTGTCTCTTACACATCATACAGATGTACACATGCCTGTTGGCTGTAAACCTAGGAGCAGAATTGCTGGGCCATAGTATACACATATTTCCAGCTGTTATAGATACCTCCAGTTTGTCAAAGTGGCTGTACTAATTTGAACTCCAGTCAGCTGTGTATGAAAGTTCCAGTCACTTTGCCTCCTTCTCAATCCTTGGTATTGTCAGTCTTTCATTTTAGCCATTCTCGTGGACTGGTGGATTTGTAATGGTATCTTGTTGGGTTTTCATTTGCATTTCTCTGGTGACTTTAAGGTTGAGCATGTTTTGATGTGTTTATCTGGTATATGTTTTGGTGAAGTGCGCTTTCAAGTCTCTTGTGTATTTCTAAATTGGGCTGTTGGCCGGGCATGGTGGCTCATGCCTGTCATCCTAGCACTTTGGGAGGCTAAGGCAGGAAGACTGCTTGAGGCCAGGAGTTTGAGACCAGCCTGGGCAACAAAGCAAGACCCATCTCTACAAATGCAAAATAAAATAAATTTTAAAACTTAAAAAATTTTTAAAAAGTTAAAAAAATAAACTGGGTTGTCTATTTTTCCTGTTGAAAAAATTATATGTCTAATATATAGCATATTTTATATGTGTGTGTGTGTGTGTGTATATATATAATTTGCTGGAAATATACATTGCAAATTTCTTCTCCCCATGGGTGGCTTACCTTTCAGGTTCTTCATTTTTTTTTTTTTTTTTTTTGAGACAGTTTCATTCTGTCACCCAGGCTCGAGTGCAGTGGTGCAATCTCGGCTCACTGCAACCTCCACCTCCTGGGTTCAAGCGATTCTCCTGCCTCAGCCTCTCAAGTAGCTGGGACTACAGGTACCCACCACCATGCCCAGCTAATTTTTTTATATTTTTAGTGGAAACAGGGTTTCACCATGTTGGCCAGGCTGGTCTCAAACTCCTGACCTCAGGTGATCCGCCTGTCTCGGCCTCCCAAAGTGCTCAAAGTGCTGGGATTACAGGCATGAGCCACTGCACCTGGCCTTCTTCATGATATCTTGACACAGTTCTAAGTTCCTAATTTAATGTATTAAAACTCATCAATCTTTTCCTTTATAGTTAGCATGTTTTAGTCCTGTTTAGAAAATCTTTGCTTACTCAAGGTCATGCTGCAGAGAAATGAATCACAGAGGGTACCACAAGAGTCTATGCCATTGGACTTGATGATTGGTGACTTCAAAGGACCAGTTTCTGTCATGTGGTGAGAAAAAGACCAGGCTGCAAAAGTTAGGAAGTGAGCTCATATGCTCGTAAGAAAAATTTAAGAACTGGTCGAAGACAATTAGGGATTTTTCCTCTGTCTATGTATCCATTTACTTATTTCTTTAGTGGTGGTAGTGTTTGTAGAAAGACAAGACATTGCTTGTCTTTGTAGTATTTGGAGTTGGTCTTATGTTTTTCTCCCCAGTGGCATTCACATAGATTTACTTAAAAGGCTTCCTCCCAATGCATCTATTTAAAACTAGTTTTGAAATAATTACACTCTTACCATATGACCCAGATCTGTAACGTGGTCCGTAAATATTTAGCATCCAATAGGTCTGCAAATCTTCCTCTTTTTTTCTGGGGGTAATGAAAAGGAGACAGAATATACTCAGCAGATTAAGGATGAACGAAGGTGTTTCCACTGTTTTCGATCATAGAAGATGAGAATCATACTGGAGCATGGTGGCCTGGCATAACCACTCAGCTCCTATGAGTACAGCTGACACAAACCCAGAGATAATTGTTTTAAACACATTTGTCTCAGCCAGATCTGTCTTTTGGCTTTTTCTTATCATTGACAAGTACCAAAACTCACTGAACTTAAGATCCTAACCTTTTGCTCTTCCTCTGCTCACCAGCACTGGCGCGGGGGTGGGGAGGGTAGGAGGAAACATGAAAAGTGACTGTGAAACTGATGAGAGATTCTTCTAAAATTAACATTAAAACAAAAACTCTTATATTAAAAAAGAGTATGAGACTTATTAAGAAAACAATGGCATAAAGTTGAAAAAGGAGAGAATGCCTAATTTCTTTTTCTGTCTCTAAGGGGTGTAGTTAGCAAGAGTTCTTTTCCATAGTACCTCTTCAATACCTTTGGATAAAAACAAGTAAGAATGGGCTGGGTGTGGTGGCTCATGCCTATAATCCCAGCACTTTGGGAGGCCAAGGCGGGCGGCGGATCACCTGAGGTCGGGAGCTAGAGACCAGCCTGACCAACATGGCGAAAGCCCGTCTCTACTAAAAATACAAAAATTAGCCAGACATGGTGGAGCGTGCCTGTAATCCCAGCTACTCGGGAGGCTGAGGCAGGAGAATTGCTTGAACCCAGGAGGTGGAGGTTGCGGTGAGCCGAGATCACACCATTGCACTCCAGCCTGGGCAACAAGAGTGAAACTCCATCTCAAAAAAAGAAAAAAAAAAAAAAAAAAAAAAAAAAAA
>NW_026654081.1:7394-9920 GCF_009828535.3 Hylobates moloch
AAAAAAAAAAAAAAAAAAAAAAAAAAACAAGGAAGAGTTACATGATGGCACAGCACAGAAATGGATTTTTATGTAAAGCTGGGAATGCTTCAGACGAGGGCACGCCATTGAAAACCAACAGCTCTTTTCTCAGAAATAGACCTGGGATTCCAGGCTCTTTCTAGAGACACTGGGAATGGGGTCCTGGGTGTCCCAGATTTTGTTGTCACAGAAAGAGTTTGAAGGGAACTTAGAGGCCTTTTGCTCCAATGGTTAATTTTTAATTTTTGTGGGGCCCATAGTAGGTATGTCTATTTGTGGGGTACGTGAGCTGTTTCGATACACCTCATGAAATAAGCACATCATGGAAAATGGGGTATCCATCCCCTCAAGCATCTATTCTTCAAGTTACAAACAATCCAATTATACACCTTAAGTTATTCTAAAATGTATAATTATTATTAACTATAGTCACTGTTTTGCTACCAAACAGTAAGTCTTATTCTATTTTTTCTGGTACACATTAACCATCCCCACCTCCCCGCATCCTTCCACTATTCTTCCCAATCTGACCAAGACCCACTGCACATTCCCGCATCTGGTCTCAGTGCACATCTCCTGGGGCCTGCAGTGTCCTTTCCCTTCCACAAAGGTATTTTTTTTTTTTTTTTTTTGAGAAGGAGTCTCACTCTGTCACCCAGGCTAGAGTGCAGTGGTGTGATCTTGGCTTACTGCAACCTCTGCCTCCCGGGTTCAAGCGATTCTTGTGCTTTGGCTTCCTGAGTAGCTGGGACTACAGGTGTGCACCAAATCGCCCAGCAATTTTTTATAATTATAGTAGAGACAGGGTTTTACCGTGTTGCCCAGGCTGGTCTCGAACTCCTGACTTCAAGTGATCCACCCGCTTTGGCTTCCCAAAGTGCTTAGATTACAGGCATGTGCCACCACGCCCAGCAGGCTCACTCTCCTTTTAGTGTTCAATTTATGTCCCATTTATCCCCCCGAAGGGGCCCAGACTGCCATGGCTCAGTCCCTTCTGCTCTGATCACACACACACACACACACCCCTACACCCCACCTGGTTCTGAGCATCTGGACTATTTTTTATTCCTTCATATGTGATGCTCATTTCATTAACCAGATTGTAACACTGTGACCAGACTGAAGGCAGGGTCTACTGCCAGTAGCTCTGGGCCTTGCTCAAGAGATGACTGTGGAGGGCTGGACACAGTGGTTCATGCCTGTGATCCCAGCACTTTGGGAGGCCGAGGCGGGCAGATCACCTGAGGTCAGGGGTTTGAGACCAGCCTGGCCAACATGGTAAAACCCCGTCTATACTAAAAATACAAAAAATTTAGCCAGGAGTGATGGCATGCACCTGTAATCCCAGCTGCTCGGGAGGCTGAGGCAGGAGAATCGCTTGAACCTGGGAAGTAGAGGTTGCAGTGAACCAGGATCACGCCACTGCACTCCAGCCTGGGTGACAAGAGCAAGACTCCATCTCAAAAAACAAACACACGACTGTGAAGAAGATCACTTAATGGGCATGACGGATGGAGGCCGCAAGCTGAAGGCTTGAGAAGAAAAGTGGGGAGGAGGAGGAAGTGGGGACAGAAGGATGAAGAGGGAAGGTGAAGAATGGGGGATGGAGAAGGTAGAGGGAGAGGTGAGGTAGGAAAGGAAAAGCAGAGGAAGTAGGATGTGGAGGGAGGAGGCGAGACAGAGGAGCCAGGGGTGGAAAGGGAAGATGGAGAATGTGCAGGGAAGATGGGAGATAGGGGATTGTGGAGGGAGGATGGGGGAGAGGGGAAAAGGAGGAGGAAAGAAGAGAGATAACTTATTTCTGACCTCAGTGCTCCTCAGTCCTGGAGTTGCAACTACTGCATTCAATTAACAAAGCACATGCCAAGAACGGTTGTACTCAGCTATCTTATAATCTTACAGCTATCCGTGGTTTTGAGTTAATTATCTCTGCTAAGACTTTTCTTTTTGCAACTGTTTTTATTGTTTACACTATTGACAATCAGAATTTTACAGCCACCTAAAGATTATGTTCTAGTCTCTATAAGCCATAATAGCTTTCTTCTTTTAATCATAGTTGCCTAGCAACTAGTTCATCCTCCCACCCTGCTTTGCTCGGTAAGATGTGATTGTCAGTATCTCAGTAGGAAGGAAGAAGTGAGCTGACGCTGTTATAGTAGCTTTCTGAACTCCAAACACATGAGAGTGTATTTCCAATGTTTAAAACATAAACTAGAATAATGGAAACATTCTGAATCCTTTGGAAGAAAGTTTGGGTTTCTTGTTTAATATAGTTTGGATATTTGTCCCCTCCAAGTCTCATGTTGAAATGTGATCCCCAGTGTCAGGGGTGGAGCCTTATGGGAGGTGTCTGGGTCATGGGGGCAGATCCCTCATGAAGGGCTTGGTGCCCTCCCTGCAGTAATGAGTTCTCACTCTACCAGTTCATGCGACAGCTCGTTTAAAAAAGCCTCGCACTCGGCCGGGCGCGGTGGCTCACGCTTGTAATCCCAGCACTTTGGGAGG
>NW_026654082.1:0-9522 GCF_009828535.3 Hylobates moloch
CACATGAGGGAGAGAGTCTCTTAACGGTTCTGTATACATAATTAAATTCAACTGAGAATCAGAATGCTTTCATTACCATTAATTTAACTTGTGTGTATAAGCGCACACACCCATATATACACAAACACTAACTGTTCCAGAGCAAGGAGTTAGTGAACAACAGGATGTCCACTCTGTCAGACAGGTTTCGGGAAGCACTGAAGTGGGACGTTTCTGATTGATTTTACCACTCCTCGAAGTTTATTTTCCTTTATGACTTAGACTCCTGTGGAGATTTAACAAATAAAAGTCTTTTTTATTGTATGTTATATCATTTAAGTTTTATAATGTATTTAAGTTTTCATTTTAAATAGACCAGTGAAAATTATGTATATTTATGCGGTGCAACGTGAGGCTTCCTACATGTATACATTGTGGAATGATCAAATCAAGCTAATTAACACACTCGTTTCCTCGCATCCTGATTTTATTGTGATGAGAATACGTTTCAAATCTACTCCCACAGCTATTTTCAAGTAGACAATACATAGTTATTCACTGTAGTCGCTGTGCTGCTCAGTAGATCTCTAGAAATATTCCTGTCTGAAATCTGGTATCATTTGACTAACATCTCTCCGATTCCTCCCTGGCACCTGCCTCGGGTAACCACCGTTCTGCTCTCTACAGCTATGAGTTCAACGATGTTACGTTCCTCGTGTCAGTCAGGTCACGCATTATTCGACTTTCTGTGCTCGCTTTTTAAAACTTTCTTATGTATTTATTTACTTTTTGAGACAGGGTCTCACTCTGTCCACCAGGCTGGAGTAGAGTGACACCAACATGGCTCCCCACGGCCTCCACCTCCGGGGTTCAAGAGGTCTTCCCAATTCAATCTCATGAGTAGCTAGGACTACAGGCGTCCAACGCCACACCTGTCTAATGTTTGTATTTATTTTGTAGAGATGGGGTTTCACCACGTCGCCCAGTTTGATCTCCAACTCCTGGGCTCAAGTGCTCCACCTGCCTTGGACTCCCAAAGCGGTGGCATTACAGTTACGAGCCACCGTGCCTAGCCTTTGCTTTATTTCACTCACTGTAACATCCTGTAGACTCATTCATGTTGCAAATGATATGATTTCTTTCCTTTTTGAGGCTTCATAGTATTGTATAGGGTATATATAACAGTTTTAGTGTTGTTATTTTGCTTTGTTTTGAGACAGCGTTTCGCTCTTGTCACGGAGGTTCGGGTGCAGTCACTTGATATCGGCTCAGTAGATACCCTGCCTCCCAGGTTCAAGTGAGTCTCCTGCCTCAGCTGAGATCAGAAAGGCAGAACCTGCCTCCCGGGTTCAAGTGATTCTCCTACCTCAGCTGAGATAAAGAGGCAGAATTACCATGCCCAGCTAACTTTGTGTCTCTAGTACAGATGGGGTTCCACCATGTTGGCCAGGCTGGTCTTCAACTCCTGACCTAAAATGATCAGCCATGCTTGGCCTCCCAGTGTACTGGCTTTACAGGTGTGAGCCACTGCGCGCTGGGCCTCATTGTGGTTTTAAATTGCAACACTGGTCTGTGATGAGAGACTGGATGAATTAGTTGGGTTGTAGGCCTTAATAGGCAATTAGGTAAACATCAAGAAAACAGCAATGTACTCAGAAGAGAATACTTTTACTGCACCCAAGAGAAGTCAAACGTCTGTGGTAGTCATAGAAATGCAATTAAAATGTAAATGAGGCACTGTTTTAATCACTAGTTTTTTCAGAAACACTCTACCCAATTCTGACAAAAGTGTGGTATTTTGAGGCAGCATTGAATTGATAAATGATGTATTTGAAATAGGTATTGATATATGTCAGTTGTCACAGAAACCTTCGTGTCCTTTGATTGAGGCATCTCTAGGTTGTGTAATGTGTCTAAGTAAACCGCCCAAAAGAACCTGAATCAAATATACAAAAAAGTTATTTCCCCACTAGTATTTTTTATTATACCTTAAGCTGTAGGGTGCATGTGCCCTAAGAGCACGCTTGTTCCATAGGTATCCATGTGCCATGCTGACCTGCTGCACCCTTCGTCTCATCATTTACGTTAAGTATTTCTCCCAATGCTATCCCTGCCCCCACCCTCCACCCGGTGACAGGCCCCAGTGTGTGACGTTCCCCACCCTGTGTCCGAGTGTTCCCATTGTTCAATTCCCACCTATGAGTGAGAACATGGGATGTTTGGTTTTCTGAACTTGTGACAGTTTGCTCAGAATGATGGTTTCCAGCTCCACCCATGTCCCTGCAAAGGACATGAACTTATCCTTTTTGATGGCTGCATAGTAACCCAGGGTGTTTATGTGCCACATTTTCTTAATGCAGTCTATCATCGTCCATGGACAATTGGGTTGGGTTCCAAGTCTTTGCATTCTGAATAGTGCTGCCATAAATATACGTGTGCATGTGTCTTTACACTAGCATGATTTATAAACCTTCGGGTGTATACCCAGTAATGGGGTCACTGGGTCAAATGGTATGTCTACTTCTAGATCCTTGAGGAATGGCAACACTGTCTTCCACCATGGTTGAACTACAAATACCTTTGCAAATTTACAAAACTTTAAAGCAAGCATGTCAGGTTTGTGATAACTTCTTTTCAGTCGATGAGATAGATTCTACTATTGGCCCATTTAACTAGTGAGAAAAGTGAGACACAGGGGTTAACTTACCCATCTTTACCCAGCTAGTCAGGCAATGGCTACAAGAGAAGGTGGAGGGTCACAGTGAGACTCTGACTTCACTGGAATGGTCTCAAAAAAAAAAAAAAATATATATATATATATATATATATATTTAGTTCTCTGTTTATTTTCCTTCCTTTATACCTAAGATCTTCTGGTATTTAATTTAAAACTTGATTTTATAATGTGTTTACCAAAATTGGCAGTCCCCATTCTTCTACTTGAGGAAATAACTTTCAACTCTGTTTTTCAGTTATTTTGTTGTTTATCTCCATATGACTAAATAATTTGCTTATATTGCTACTTACTCTTTTTTCAGTTTTGGGATTTTCTATTGGCCTCCCACTAGGAAGATAAGGATATACTTTTCTTTTATGCCTTCACCCTGTTCCACCTCTTTTGTGATAAAATGTTTGTCTTAATTTAATTACATCAATATTAGTATTTAAATTATTACATGTATTTTGTTACAAACACACAAATGCTACTCACAATTGAGCCATCTACAATCTAGAATAATTTTTCTTTCCTCCACAAGTTTTAATTTTCACTGGAATTGTGTAGTTTATTCATTGCTTGGAATTTTGTGTAATTATCACAAATTCAACCACAACTGTGCGAGGGTCTAAATCACCTCTCAAAATGACGGGAGGTGTCTGTTATAGTATCAGAAATATGACAGTTCCTACTCTTCTACATTACTGTCAACACTTGATATCGCCATTTAAAATTTTTAATCATTCTGGAAGGCATTTCTATAGATATATCCTACAGTTGTTTTAATCTGCATTTTTGGATGACTAATGAAATTGTGCACTTTTCTATTTCTTTATTAGACATGTAGCTATCTTCTTTTATAATATAATTGTTTCATCCTTTTCCCCATTTTTAATTGGATTGTATTTTTTCTTAATGATTTGTAAAAACTCTATTCTGGATACTAGTCTTGAGGTTAGATGTATTATAAATTTATTCTCCCACTTTCTGTGTCTTTTTACTCTCTTAATAATGTTGTTTGATGAACGTAAGTTCCTAATTTTAATGTAGGACAATTATCTGTTCTTTACAGGACCAGCTACGTAATTTACTGGGCTTAGAACAAAATCAAAATGAAGGATCCTATATTCAAAAATTAGTAAATATTTCAAGATGAGGACACAGAATATTAAACCAAGCATGAAGCCCTTTTACTCTCAGGGCCCTGTGCAGCCATATAAGTCACAGAGCAATGAAACTGGCCCTGATTTCTTTTATGTGCAGTGTTTTTTGAGGCCTCATTTAGAGAATTTTTGGCTACTCCAAGGTCATTGAGACATTCTCTTATATTATTTCCCAGAAGCTTTTATGCCTTGCCTTTTACTTTTTTTTTTCTTTTTTGAGATCAAGTGTATTTCTATACATTTTAGAGCCCACATGTCAATTACTACTAAAAAGGACATGCTGAGATTTGTTAATGAGATTGCATTGAGTTTACAGATTAATTGGAGAGGAATCAAACCTTCATAATATTGAGTCTTCTAATCCATGAATGTGGTATGTTTCTATTTATTCTGACTTCTTTAACTTCTTAATCATGTTTTATATTTTTTTTGTAGAAGCTTCACACATCTTTAATGCACAGGTATTTATGGGATTTTATTTTTGCATTTGTAATTTTTAAATTTTTAACGTCTAATTGCTGTTATGTAAAAATACAGTTGCTTTGATAGAGCTTATATCCAGCAAACTTGCTGTATTCACTTCATCACTTTGTCTGCAGAAGAACAGAAGATCGACCAGGCAGAAATTGTGCACGTCAGACTCCTGACGTGACATTATGTAGATTTTGAGGCAGGAAAATGTCTGCCTCATGCAATTACTAAGAATTCCCCTTAAACGTGTAGAAAAGACAATGTAAAGCTTTTCATGACTTGTTATCTGGGTGAGCAAACAACTTAATCCCACTGAGTTTGTTGTTTTCCATCGTTTAAGAAGAAGTTAATAAATAATTTCCCTATCTTCCTAATCTTGTTGTAAAGCTGAAACTTTGTGTGTGTATAATATAGCACACATAAATATAATATAGCACGTATATAATATATATTATATATAAATGTGTTTTGGAAAAGGAGGAAGTATTATAAAAGTTTTGTTAATTTTAGATACAAAAGCAGAGTTTTAAAGTTTATACTATTATATGAAGAGGGAGGCAAGAGTTGTAAATTGTTCCTCAAACTTTCATTATGTGTTTATTTAGAAGAATTACTTTGTTTTTCTTTACATGAAAAACTAATAATGACAGCTCCCATTTAATAGAGCCCTGGCAGTGCAAAGTATTCCACATGCATTACCTCATTTAATTCCCTCAATAACTGTTACTGATAAGCAACTCCAAGCTGGGACTAGGGTGAGGCAAAGGAGGCATTTGTTTCAGGTACAAAATTTAACAGGGCACCAAAAACTCAGTTATTAAATAAATGACATTTGAATATTGTATTTAAAAAATCAAAAGTAATCCAAATAAATCTACAATTAAAAATTCCACATTTTAATTAAAGGCAGGGCAGTTATCTTGGGTAACCTTGAGTAAATAACTTCTTTGTGCCTCTGCTTTATTTAAAATGGGATAATAATAATAATAATAATAATAATATCTGCTCCTTAGGGTTGTAGTGAGGACTTAATGATTTAATGTAAGTGATTAGAACAATGCCTGGCATATTTTAAATGCTGAAAAATGCTGGTTAAAATCATCTAGTATTATCTTTACTGGTTTTGCAAAACTTTAAATCTAAGAAAACTGAGACTCAAGGAGTTTAAAAGGCTTGACCAATGTTACAAAGTGAGTCGCAGTATTCACACTCAGAAAGTTTTCCTCCAGAGCCCTTTTGTTAATCACTCCACCATACTGTTTCTCATGGGTATGTTATGAACCTTGTATGTTCACAGAGCACGTGGGTGTGCATGTGTGTGCACCTTATTGGTAGAAAGTGATCATACAATGAAAGCTTTTAAAAATTTCTTGAGATGCTATCAAGTGTTAGCGTAGTGACTAAGATGAGTTTTATTAAATTGGCATTGCTTAGCAAAGGAGCACAAAAGAAACGGAAGAAATACGCTACAGGCGGAGTGTGAGATTAAGAGAGCAGGGCCTTCACTTCACTCAAGAGGTTAAGACAGATTATATAACCAGTCTTTTACATAAGAGGGCAATCCATCTTCTTTAGGAGATATATCAATGGTTAGGACTCAGGATATATTAATGGTTAAAATTTAGTTTTAACATGTTCAACTTGTTCATTTGAATTTAGCTATAGATTTTTTTTCTTAATGAGAATAAATTGAAGTATCTGTTAACAGGATAAGTGGGAAACAACACATGAGGTTTTATACAACTGTATCCACAATAGGCAGTGCAACAGAGCTTCAGACTTCAATTACACCTCTTAGTAAAGCGAGCAAAGGATTATTTATACAGGTTTCTAGGTTGGTCACAATCACGCTTTCTAGGAATGATGCTGAGTTGTTTAAACTTGTGACTCAGTGCTCTCTAACCTTCCTGGATCTGTGTTATTGCTTCTTAACTGTTGTCTGTCATCCAGGTTTTGGAAGACAATTTAGTTTCCTTTGTGAATGAACAGGGGCAAATTAAAGGATGCATTTCTATGTGTTCCTTTTGAATATTTTTCCTCACTGAATACTGGGATGATATAAACTGCAAAGCCTGTAGTCTGAAGTGTAATCCTGTGTAGTGAAATTATATAAGAGCGAGCATTTCCTCAGAGTCAAGCAATTCAGCAAGAGCCACACACACACACAGATGCACAACAATGATGAAACATGCATGAATAGATTTATATAATCGCCAACAAGAGGACATCTTTTTACAAAATGCTGAAATTTGCATGATGTCTTTTTCACAACTTGTGTGTATTTCACAACTTCACAACATATTTATAAGCAATTGGTTCAACTAATAGAAATCATGCCATTTACTTCCCTTATCTTTGGGGTCTGACACTAACTCTGCACCTTACTGTTTCTGTACCCCATTTTCTTACCTAAAAGGAGGTTAATAATACGACTCATCTCACAAACTTGTTGTGAAGACTGAATAAGATAAAGCGTGCAAAGTCTTAAGAAGAAGACATGGCATTTAGTAACTAATCAAAAATGTCACCTCTCTGAATACCATTATTACCTTAGATAAAGTCTGGAAACTTGCCAAAGTAATCACATCACCTTTAGTAATGAGTGTGGAAATGTACCTTCTTGGTTCCAGAGACCCTTATTTCATCCAGGTTTCTAAGGCATCCATTACATCATAGTAAAATAGCTAAAGTTCCCTTTTCTTTCCTCTTTGTCAATAGCTGCTATGACCTTAATTATCTGTAGAAGGCCTCTAGAATGAGATTTTTGACAATATGCATTACAAGTAAAATTATTCTATAATTATATTCTGTTGCAGTGATTATTGACCAGCATGTTTCTTGCCTTGTTGTAAAGAGATAAAATACAGATATCATTATCTATGTCCACTGAGATAGTGAAGGCTCTATTTCCCATTTCCTGTTCCATTAGTTCCCAAATGACTTCCCTCTTTAGAGCTGCTCTGTAAGCTCCCTGACACACAACAGCACAACTGGGCCTTGCCTTCCTACAACATATAGGATAACAATAAACAGGTCAGCATGTGTAGAGGATGCATGGTGTATATTGAATCTGAAGAGCAAACAAATCTGGTGTACAATCATGACAGTCACAGTAACTTTTATCTCAAAAAATAAATGTTAGCCCAAGGATTTTTCTAATCAAATATGAAACTCTGGTCACATGGCACAATGACATGATGATTTTGATGAACAATTACCTGAGGAAAGGTTAACACTTTTGCCTATCATGTTGTAATTAAATAGAACATAATGGATGACTTCAATGTGGGGAAAAATCAGATCTAAGTAAACTTTAAAAAAATGCCATCAATATTTCTCTTTTATTGACAGTATTATACATCACTTAAATGGAAACCTATAGAGTTCTGTTTCATGATTGATTTTTGAAGGCTTTAAAATTGAGTAACTTGTCATATCTTGGTACTCTCTATGCAAACACGTGTATACTTCTTTTTTTTTTTTTTTTTTGTGAGACAGAGTCTTGCTCTGTCACCCAGGCTGGAGTGCAGTGGCACAATCTCAGCTCACTGCAAGCTCTGACTCCCGGGTTCACACCATTCTCCTGCCTCAGCCTCCTGAGTAGCTGGGATTACAGGAGACTGCCACCACGCCCGGCTAATTTTTGGTATTTTTTTAGTAGAGACGGGGTTTCACCGTGTTAGCCAGGATGGTCTCTATCTCCTGACCTTATGATCTGCCCTCCTCGGCCTCCCAAAGTGCTGGGATTACAGGTGTGAGCCACCGCGCCTGGCCTTACATATTTTTTCTGAATAATTTTTTTTGAGATAGGGGTTTACTCTGATGCCCAGGCTAGGGCATAGTGGTGCAATCATAGCTCACTGCAGCCTCGAACTCCTGGGCTCAAGCAATCCTCTCGCCTCAGCCTCCTGAGTAGCTGGGACTATAGGCATGCACCACCACGCCTGGCCAATTTTTAACATTTTTGTGTTAAGAGTCAAGGTCTCGCTATGTTGCCCAATCCGGTTTTTTTGAATTTTTACAGCAGATAGAAACATCAGAAAATCTATTTCACCAGGAGAGAGAGAGCGATCTAACAGACATCCAAGAATGAGGAAAATGGTGAATGCTGTTAATTTTTTTTAGTTGAGAACATTCCCTATTAAAAAAAAAAAAAAAAGTACGCCAGGTGCGGTGGTTCAGGCCTGTAATCCCAGCAATTTGGGAGGTCGAGATGGGCGGATCACGAGGTCAGGAGATGGAGACCATCCTGGTCAACATGGTGAAAATGTCTCTACTAAAATACAAAAAAATAGCGGGGCGTGCTGGCGCATGCCTGCAGTCCCAGCTACTCGGGAGGCTGAGGCAGGAGAATCACTTGACCTGGGAGGCCGAGGTTGCAGTGAGCTGAGATCATGCCACTGCACTCCAGCCTGGCAACAGAGCAAGACTCCGTCCCCCCCCAAAAAAAGTAAAAGAAGTGTTTACCTTCAAACTATTTAAGATAGAAAACTAAGTAACACACAGAGCACAGAATTATATCTGCAATTAAATGTAAAATTCTCAACATTTTATTTTTCATTTCTCTATGTTAACTTTGTTTCAAAATACAAATATGTTTTAATATTGCTGGCTCCGAACAACACTAAATTGATTTTAGAACGTGAAAGATAAGAGCCTTAATCAACCATCTCCGCTTAGGAGATCTGAAAGTTCAGAGAGATATAAAGCACCATGTTTCTGGTGAAGGGGTTGTTCTCCATTGGCACCTGAAAGGCAGGATTGGGGTGTGGCTTCCTCATGCCTGAGCCAGTGTGCTTTGCTCTGTTCCTGGAACGCAGACAACGCACCTAAGCCTGTCACTCAGATCCTTCCTTCTAGATCTAGATGGAAACACAACAAATGTTTTTTGATCAGCACAAATTCCCTCTAACTGCAAGAAAAAATAGCTGACTGCACATGCCCTAGCAAGGCCTGGCCAATGGCTTTTTTTTTATTCTGTAAGAAGCACGGTGTTTGTCTTCAGTAGAGATTAAATAAAATCCTGCCGATTTTGCATTCTGTAAGTTTCTCAGACTCATCCACTTCCTCCTTCTCCATTACTATTTCTCCATTCCAAAGTACTATATTCTCCCACCTACTTGGGAATAGCTTCCTAGAATGGATGCTCCTTTCTCCATACTGTATTCCTCCCCCACAATTGTTTTTTCTGTA
>NW_026654082.1:9532-9917 GCF_009828535.3 Hylobates moloch
TGTTGTAAGATGCTAGTTTTACAGGAATGAAGAGTTGATGGACAAAGGCAGCTGATAAAAGGGCTGGAGTTGAGCCAGTGGTGTGCTGGTAAATGTTTAATAACTTGCTTTCAGAAAAAAATGTACATGTCTATGTATATGTACATTATAAATGTTACTGATATAAAGGATGTATCAAACAAAATTTACAAATAATAATAAACTACAAAGTACTTTTTACTGTAAATTACATGTAGCCAGTTGACCCTCACCGGATGCTTTCACCGATATTTGCCAAAATACATCCATACATAGTAAATCTACATTTGAAGTTTACAAATAAGTGTAGTTTTTGCTACTTCTTTGCTAAACCAGATAACAGTCTTTAAATACTGGAAGATTATTT
>NW_026654083.1:0-3672 GCF_009828535.3 Hylobates moloch
GATCACGAGGTCAGGAGATCGAGACCACGGTGAAACCCCGTCTCTACAAAAAATACAAAAAAAAAAATTAGCCGGGCGTAGTGGCGGGCGCCTGTAGTCTCAGCTACTCGGAGAGGCTGAGGCAGGAGAATGGCATGAACCTGGGAGGCGGAGCTTGCAGTGAGCCGAGAGCGCGCCACTGCACTCCAGCCTGGGCGACAGAGCGAGACTCCGTCTCAAAAAAAAAAATCTTCAAATTAGCCCTTTTTAATAGAACTGATGCTTAATCCAGATGTCCTGTCAGCCCATAATTCTTTTATTTTGGCTTCTTTCATCTCCTTTTAATATGGATTTACTGACGAAGCCTTCAAAATTCACCAGAAATCTTTGGGATCCAATTTCTTAAACCAATTTACTTTAGGGTCATTTTTGGAGTAGGTGGATCTGCCTCGTTCTCCATTTGATGCCATCTGTAACTATGCATGAGTTCAAATTATGTTCATTCCTAAGCTATCACACCTCAAGAACAGCACAGACCTGTGGAATATGTCAATATCTTTAACCCCAGACATCATGTTCTCAAGATAAAAGCCTTTAAAACAAAAAGTCATCTTGATATATCAAGTCAACATGAAATTGGAATACAAAATTGATATAGCTGAGATTTTCCTCATATATTATGCTTTCAAATTCTCTATAGTCCTAGAACCAAACTTTTTTTTTTTTTTTTTTTTAATTTAGAGACAGGGTCTTACTTTGCTGCCCAGGCTGGAGTGCAGTGGTGCCATCAGAACTCACTGCAGCCTCCAACTCCTGGGCTCAAGCAATCCTCCTGCCTCAGCCTCCCCTTCCTAAGTAGCTACAATTACAGGTGCATGCCCCCAACCCTGGCTAATTTTTAATTTTTGTGGAGATGGGGTTTTGGTTTCCTTGCCAGGCTGGTCTTGAACTCCTGGCTTCAAGTGATTCTCCCACCTCAGCCTCCCAAATTCAGGGATTGCAGGCATGAGCCACTGTGCCCAGCCTGGAACCAGCCTTTATGGTTATCAATACTCCAATCATTTTGGAGTGTCTCAGGCATCATAATACCCCTTCTTATTTGTAGCAAAACTTATACTGAACAATGAGTTCTGGATTGCAAAAGAGGATTGACTTTTTTGTACCTGTCTATAAGTTAACTTTAGATTTTGTTAATGCAACTAAATGAAGTATTGTGTATAATTCAAACATCTCACAGCTTTCTATTTTTATCTCTGTGTGGGAGAAAAAGTACTTTTCTCTGCGGGTTTAATGGTTTTTGACATGCCAAATCTTTAATCGCGATAGACTTCCCCATTTCCTGCCATGAACCTGAAGGCAGCTTTATCAGTATCTAAAGTACTGTTTCCTGTAGCTCAACGAATGACAAAACCAGTTAAAATACTGTTAAGTTCCCTATTCAAATATTGTTTCATTTCTAGGAATATTAGTTCTTTAAAGTGGGAGGTTTATGAGGAAATACTCCAGCTACCTCAGGCAGTACCTTGCATATAGATGTATTAATTCAATAAATTAATAAAGAATAAATCAAGATTATATTTAAATTTAAGCTTCATGCAGCAAATAACAGATGGAGGGAAAGGGATCTTCCAAAAGAATAAAAGTGAAAAATGTATTCTAATTTCAAAAAGAGAGAAAGGAAATTCTACATTTGACAACAGCGTGTTGCTACCTATTACTTCTGGAAGCCTAGTGCTAGGGCAAGGAGGTGTTTTTTACATGCGTGCTATTTAAAGAAAGGAAAAAGATCCTATCTTCCAGAGACTGGCTTTCAATAGACTGAATGGGGAAGGGGAAATTCACGTCAAATAAACTTCTGGTGTCTTTTTAACAGATTGTTTTTTGAAAATCATCAAAAGTCAACAGAAACCAGGGATGCATTACCTTTGGATGGACACCCTAAGTAGCTCACCTTACACACCCTTTGTAAGCAAGCCTTGCATGAAAACTCACCTCAGCTGTGTAAATGTAGATGGTGTTGAAGTTTGCAGCTACCAGAGCCCTCAGCATGAAGAGGAAGCCAATCAGGCCGGCACTAGAAAACAGGAAGCGGAGAGAAATTATAAAACGCAGCACGGAGGACCACCTCCCGTGGCCCAGCTTCAAGTGCACTGTGGATGCTGAGATACAACCACAGATGACTCAGAACTTGAGGGAGGTGCTGCTTCTCAGCTGGCCTGATTGTGGGGTCCTTAAGCAAACCTCCTTCCAGTCTTACTCCCCGCTGACCTCTCCATTCCCCAACGCTGCCATTCACCCTGGCCCCTCACATTAGCATAACTGCCGGGCACAGTGGCTCACACCTGTAATCCCTGCACTTTGGGAGGCCGAGGCAGCTAGATCGCTTGAGGCCAGGAGTTCAAGACTAGCCTCAGCAACATAGTAAGACTTTTTTTTAAGACACAGTCTGGCTCTGTTACCCAGCCTTGGGTGCAGTGGCACAATCATGGCTCACTGCAGCCTCAGCCTCTCAGGCTCAAGTGATCCTCCCACCTCAGCCTCTTGGGTAGCTGGGACTATAGACATCCACAACCACACTCAACTAATTTTTGTATTTTTTGTAGAGATGGGGTTTTGCCATGTTGTCCAAGCTGATCTTAAACTCCTGGGTTCAAGTGATCCACCCGCCTCAGCCTCCCAAAGTTCTGGGATTACTGGTGTGAGCCACCAAATTTTTTTTCAATTGGCCCAGCATGGTGGTGTGTGCCTGTAGTGCTAGCTACTCAAGAGGCTGAGGCAGGAGGATGCCTTGAGCCCAGGAGTTAGAGGCTGCAGTGAGCTGAGATCTCACCACTGCATTCCAGCCTGGGTGAGGTGAGAGAACCTGTCTCAAAGAAAAAAAATTAGCACACCTGCTGCTACCATCCCCTGGCAAATAGTGCAGAGAGCTTGTAGAATAAATGATACATATCAGAGCTCAGGCCACTCCAGGACTGCAAATTAAGAGTGAAATGAGCAGAAGGCACAAATAAGCACACTGTCTGTATTGCTAAACTTTCTTGGCACTGGTTCAAATAATGTGATAAACAACCAGAGTCCCGATTCTCCAGGAAGCATTACATAACGATCCTCAACATTTTGGTAGGTAAAGTGAGTACACCATCATTGGCACCCAGAATCCTGTGATAGCTGGAGGAAGATGGGGTCTGTAGGAAGAGGGAAGGGGGGTAGTGGGGAACAGGCAAGACCATTCCAGTCAAGCAGGCAGCCCATTTGCTACTCTCCTGGGTGAAAGGGACTTGTCCCTGAAACTACTGAACACCATGGGTCAGGAGACTCCACCTAGAAACCACTGCACAAAATCTGAAGCAATTAAACAGAAAATACCTTGAAGTGCAAATGTTGAGGAGAAGGAAGAATAAAGCCGTGCATCCCATGGTAATGGAAAGGCTCAGCCGTCTTCCCAGGAAATTGATGCCCAGTATATTTAAAGGATTCACTAGAAAGCAAACAGTAAAGATAATTTCTGGCCGGGCGCGGTGGCTCACGCCTGTAATCCCAGCACTTTGGGAGGCCGAGGTGGGCGGATCACGAGGTCAGGAGATCGAGACCATCCTGGCCAACATGGTGAAACCCCGTCTCTACTAAAAATACAAAAAATTAGCCGGGCGTGGTAGCGGGCGCCTGTAGTCCCAGCTACTCGGGAGGCCGAGG